>NC_060138.1:754793563-755095021 GCF_021461385.2 Schistocerca piceifrons
TAAACGGATCATTCACAAGAACAGAATCACCTTCACCGTCATTGTGGGACTCACCTGAAAATACTGTCACTTTTACGCTTCTTTACATGTCTAATGATGTCACTGTCACTCGTATCATTCTTACAACCTTAAAAACATTCATTCGCACTTCCATCCGGATCTTCATTCTCACTAGGAAGATCTGAATAATCATTGTCAAAGCCTCCGAAAGTATTTCAGATTCATTCATTTCCTTCCGTTTTCTGAATAGGGCGAACTCTAAAAGCACGAGGAGTATCAAGACAAAAATAGCAACTATATGAAATACCAAAATACACTCACAATGCTAGATAAGCAATACATGAAGGCAATCACGTTTGTTACGTTGCTTACGGGTGCAAACACCAAAGTAGACGAAGTAGTTAAAATATATAACAGCAGATAGCATTACAGACAGAGTGTAGAAAACGTGAGTTGTGCCGAGATCCGTCCGTAACAGTCAGCGCGCGAAGGACGAGTAAACTCGTGATCCGTTCGCAGCGTGTTACGACAAATGATCAAATGTAGTGGACCAATTTCCTTATGGAAGAAGAGGGTGCTTTTCTTATTAAGATCTTATTTTGCGTACAAGTATCTCAATTCTGCCGAAAAGTGTTTGATATTGGAAAACCGGTATATTTTAAGACAACTTGCAGATGCACACTAAAAGAAGTCAGCTTTGTGTTTAGGACTGCGTAAGCCGTGGCTTTTCCTCTGAAAAGTTACGTACCTTAAAGAATGTATAGGCAGAGATTATTGATGTTACACGAAAATGATTTCCGGCGTCTCAAGTACTCACCTTTGTGTGCTGTTGTATTTTCCAAAATGAGCAGCTGAAGAGCTACTGAGAAATTACATCATAAATCGAGTGAATTGTGCCACGAAGTGCAATCGTGGAATGTTTGCTTCATTTAGTAGCTATGCCATAGATTCGTTTGAGCAGTCAAAATACGCCCCATACCAAAAAGTGTTCAAGAGTCCCTATGACTTTGGTAGTCTGTCAACGCATATTTGTACTGAAACCAAGACATCGAGTTCGCTGAACACGTTTTGCTGCAGCTTTTAATTAGCTTACATCAAGACATGTCACATTTGAAAATAAGGAGCGATAAACACTTGAGCGGCATAATAGTCCTTGAATGCAGCCGCCACCTCACAGCTTACAGAAAATATATCCAGTACTTGCAAAAAAATGCCGCTATTCGCTTAACAGATTCATTCTACAGGATATTTAAGTATATATTTCTACTGTATGTAACTGGTTGATGGGAGAGGGACCTTATTCTTTGTTAATGTGATGCTCTTTCACAGTTTGACAGAATAGCACATGCTACATCGTGTATCGTTGTGTCAAAAGAAATAAAAGAATTGGAATCTTGTACACCTAGCTAAGCCCATAGCGTAGTCACAGTCGTCAAACCTTGTATTACATGAGCGTTCCAATCAAGTAGGCAAATGAGTAGCATCTACCGTAGTCCAAATTACCCCAGTCTGTCAAAATAAGAACGGAGCCGCTTATTTCACCGTAGGAGTGCCGATGCGCGTAGCTCTCAGGTGTAACATATAAGTGACGCGCTTAAAACCACCTATACACTACACATACCCCTTTCATCACGAGTACGCTACACTGCATCGGACAAAAATATTCGCTGCCTATACAGCTGCAGAGTATCTTGAGCACATTTCACATAGTCTTAATCTTGATCTCTGTTAAGTGGTCTTCTTTCAACAAATGAAAACTAAAATGAAATGACGGCAAATTCCTTCCAGGGACCAACTCTTTTGCGAATTTAAAGAATGGTATACACTTGGAAGATGCGTTTTCAAAAGTGATTTTGAAGAAAGAATTATAAACGTTTATATTTAATTAGGTGTTACAACAGAAGTTTCTGATTTTCAATTAAATCTGAACTTTTCGACGTCTTTCGCAAATGTTGAACATATCAGATTACTCTTTTCACTGATTTTTGACCAGTAATGAGCATCTCCAGATGCTGGACCTTGTTAATGATCCATAACGAAAAAAAAAAAACCAAATTCACTCACCTCATTCATTGTGTCATATTATAAAACCTGACTGTCTTCACGTGGGTATTTCTATCTGATTCCTCTAGGCATTAATCGAACTACTACGAGCACGTTCGACGATGAGTTTGGTTTATGATTATTTGGTCAGTACGTATGTTATTTTTGTTGAGGTCAATCCTAGAAGAGACGACAGTCTACACAAGTTAACGGGTGACAGAAAACGAACTGTCATCAAACAGTCGGAATAGTAGTACTCTTTTAAAGAATAATACATTCCGGAGCCCAATAAATGCAGTAACAGTAGTAACGAAACATATGACAACGGCAGGAAGACAACTCGGCAACACTCAAAACAAATATCCACTGGAACGATAAGAAAGCACAGAAGTGATCTACTTCACCGATGCCTTATTTCTGATATCAAATAACAGTTTTCAAAAGTTGCAGACCCTTGCGTTTACGTTTACTATGCCCTGATGCTATAAGCAGCTCTGCTAAACAACTTTACTATACTATACCTACGAAGCTAAAGTTAATGAATAGTCATAAAAATCCCATACAAAGCGCTGTCGTCCATGTGCTACCTAGTGCGTCAGGACATGTGGTTACCAAGCCAGTAATGTTGGACTGACCAACTCGGAGCTGCTATTTGTCACTCAAGCAGCTCCTCAAGGCCATCATGAGAATACGCACACTTAGTCCTCCCACCAGGGAGAAAACTTTGGAATTCGAACCTCGATCGTCAGCGTGACAGTCATTCTCTCTCACCGCTCAGCACCGACGGCGGACATTGAACAATTTGCACAATTATAATTACAGATAACAGTGTGAGCGTAATTATAGGTGACTGTGTCAGCGAATAATTATTTGTAACACAAATTATAACACAATATTGAGTGTGAGGACCTTCCTCTCAAGCAAAATCATATTTTACGACATTCCCTATGCTATTATGTCATAGATGTAGCCTTATGTCTCAGTTTTTCAGAACTGAAATGCCCTATGTATAGTCATTCAGTTATTTCACACTCCGAAGTCATCTAGCGTGTGTGAGAAGGATTCCTGAGACGAAGCACAAGTTCCAACTGGCCCCAAGCATTCTCAACTGTGTTCATGTCAGTTTCTCGTCTCACGGTAGTCTTCTTCTTTTTCCCGCCCTTCATTTCGTGTCTACGCGGGGTCGGCATGTTAATTACTGGATTTGGCAGTGTTTGTGGTAGAGGGTGGACGGATCCCCTTTCTGTCGCCACTGCTCCTACCCCGCAACTCACTCCACCCAATCCCAATCCGGACGGAATTTTTTGAGAATCGTGTAACTAAGGCGGGACGTGGGTACCAGCCGCGTATTCATCTTGTAGGATGTGAGAAACCGCCTAAAAACCACATCCAGGCTGGCCGGCACAGCGGTCCTCTTCGTTAATCCGCTGGACGGATTCCACCCGGGGCCAGTGCGGCTCCCCAAATCTCGGAAGCAGCTATTGGGGAGGGACTCTTCTCACGGCATGTATGTTATTCCATTAATGTGATTCTGGTACGTTAGGTTTTAATTTATGCTCATCCTTTTAAAACATGCGGGGTTCCAGCGGCCGCCCGAGGCGTCTAAGAAATTACAATCGGAGAACTCACCTACACTACACCCAGGGCTTAATATCGATCGGAAGGGTCAGGAACGGTGTTCCAGCACCTCCCAGGGGCACTGGAGATTTAAAATAGTACACATGTATTAAATCGCAAAATAACTACAATTTGTCGCTGCGCAGGCACCAGTGTGTTTTCTTTTTCGTAACTCTTCAGGAAGCCGGAATTGTACGTGGGCCAGGCATATTTTCATCGCCATTCATCGCTAAATGCTTTTTCTGATTAATACTGGACACATGTTCACCGAACAGCTACAATGTAACAGTTGGAACGTTGCGTTGGCTGCAGATGAAAACACGAGGTCACAGTCGCGAAGACTACCGATTTGTACCGACATGTGTGGAGCAGAACTAGGGAACAAAGTCACACTGCTGCAGGAACAGACGATAGCGTCTGCTGATTACATTAAATCTTGTGGTTTTATTGTTTTAACTACAAGAAATTAGGTATCAAAAACTTGAAAGTCAAAGCAGTGTATTGTAAAAAATGATATCTCACTGCAAGTATTCGGAACCGAAACTTGTGATTATTATGGCGGTGGGCGGGGCGAGGGGAGGTGGAGGGGGCGGCGTATGATTGAAGAGGTGCGTTTCGCCACCTAGAAGTTTTGAAATTAAACTTCTGCACCTTCTGCTGATGTGGATGATGACATCGTTACGGTAATCTGAGTCGGGCGCCTCACGAGAGAGTAGCCTCTGGAACAGGTCTTTCTCATAAACAGAAGTGCAAGACCTCGAACGTTCAAAATCGACGGAAACGTGCTCAGAATATAAGTCGCTCGTCCCAAAAACAATAGTACACGAGTCACTGGCACGCAAAACTGTGCGTCTTACCACGAGAGACATCTGAATTATCACCTATTCGAAGTCCAAGAGAGGAACTTTGGTAACATGACGGCAAACAAAGTATTGACGTAACAGGATCAAAAACACACTGAAGGCGATAAAATATTTTCAGCCACTTGATGTGTACTTATTTAGGAAATATAAGCTCTACATGAGAAGTAGCGTTGATTTTGTAAGACTAAAATCTGAAGAAACACAAGTGATACGATCATCATTTCATAATCAGACTTAATTGTGTGCTATACAATCAACTTACTGCACGGAAGTACAAGCCTATTTTACAATATGCTTGGCAAAATTCAGGTTATGACACTGATAGGTTATATAAATATTATCGTTTGAAAATTTTATTAGTGTGGCGTTTGATTTTGGTCTACTTGAATCCAGAAGAGATGTCGAATGTGAATGTTCAAATGTGTGTGAGTTCCTAAGGGACCAAACTGCTGAGGTCATCGGTCCGTAGACTTAAACTAACTTGTGCTAAGAACAACACACACACCCATGCCCGAGGGAGGACTCGAAACTCCGCCGGGAGGGGCCGCGCTGTCAGTGACATGGCGCCTTAAACCGTACGGCCATTCCGCGCGGCTGTCGAATGTGAGAGAGTGGCTTTAATCAGATGGCGATATTGTTCTGTTCCACTTTGCTTTGACAGCTTTTAGAAAATGCATGTTAACTTTTCTGTTTTGGATTTTAAACATTTATTCCGACGGATTTTAAACATTTATTCCGACCGGTTTCTGTCTTCAACCATCATCCAGGGAAAAGCGAAAAACAATATAACTGTTACATTTCGTATATCATGCTGCACACGAATGCCATACTACAGGACATATTATGATACATAGTAACAGTTATGTTTTCAGTGAAATATTGTCATCATTTCACTCACAACGGTTGATGTATATCATAATACGCCGTGTAGTATGGCACACGTCTGTAATATGATATACGAAATGTAAAAGTCGTATTGTTTTTTGCTTTTGCCTGGATGCTGATTGAAAAGAAACTAGTTGGAATAAACGTGTAATGTTCAATACATCAATGTTAACATGTTTTCTAAAATATATTCATGCTGTAAACTGTAGCCTAAAAGAAAAAGAAAACGTTGATGGCTTGATTGAATTTCCACGTCTGCACTTTAAATGCTGAATAGCCGTGCCACGTCGATAAAAAAAGTTTGTTGTTCAGACAGCGTAATTATTTTAAGCAGAGGGAAATGTACTCATAAGTCACGACATTGTAATATGTGTTTTTGATCTCATTATATACACCTTACATAAGTGATCACTCAAATGTCTCCCGCGGTAAGACGTGCAGTTTTGCATGCGAATGGCTCGTCCACACTTGTTTGGACGGGCTATTTAAATTATGGGCACATTTTCGTGCGTTTCTGAGCATTCGAAGTCACGCACGTCCTTTGGTACAGAAAAGACTAATTGTTAGGAACTTTTCTCTGGCCATCATCTAATGACATGTGAAGAAAAGAGCATTAGTCATGGCACAGTTAAGGCGTACAATCCATTTATTGCTACATTATTAGCCCCCAATCGTCAGTTACACAGGGAGCTGTTGACTGTCAACTGAAACCAAGAACAGTCAAAGATAGCTGCCAACCTTGAGAAGTGACCTTCAATAATCAAATGACAAATATGGAAGCGGGTTTGCGGGCTCTCCCTCGGAAAGTTTTAGGGGGGAGGGGGGGGGAGAGCTTAGAGTTTAACGTCCCATCGACGTCGAGGTCAATGCGTCAAGGCAGGGGAAGGAAATCGGCCGTGCCCTTTCAAAAGAACCATCCCGGGATTTGCCTGGAGCGATTGAATTGAAAACTTTTAAAAATTTAGAATTGTGTTTTAGGCCTTTAAACACTGTATTTCAGACATTTTCTGGCCCTAAATAAAGAAGATTTTCCAGCATTTAAACCAATTGTAAATGAAAAAATCAGGTTAATGAAAAAATCAGGTTAAGTGGAAAATGCTAAAATCAGTTTAGTAAACATAAATGTGCTTTAGGAACATTTCTGTAATTTACAAGTATTGCAAATTATTAATTAAAAGGAAAGTAAAACAGGTAAACAAAATTTACTTATATCATGAAATGAGAGGCCTGTCTTCGGAGTTTCATACAAAATATTTACACGTTTTTCTCATCCACTGCCTCTTCTTCTTGGATTTGCTTCTGCTTGTATAATACAGAATCTTCACTGATGTCAGACGATAATTTTCTCTTGAGTGATAATCTTGTTGCACTCTTCGCAGCCTGAACCCGATCCTTTGAAAAATTATTTTAGTAACATTCTCTTCCTGGCGATAAATGGTTCATTTTACTGATGATCAAAGCACCAAGGTTCCTGTATTCCTGGTAGATCGAAATTAAGTACTGTTTTTCCTAACAATACTAAAAACTCTCTCACAGGCAGCATTAGAATAAGGAATAAGCAGTAATGCACGCATAAGCTTGCTCAGTGATGGATACTTTTTAATGCCTGAAGCAACACATAGCAGATATTTTGTACCAAGCAATATCAGCTCTCTCTTCTTTCACCATTCCAAAATCATCAAACTGGTATCTTGAACTCTCATTTTAACATGTTTTTTTTTTTTTTTTCTTTTTCGCAATCTCTCAGAACATCAGGAAATAGCTCACTCAGCTTTACAACTGACAATAAAGATATTCTTTTTCTAGATCCATAACATATGACTCGAAAGTTTTTTTTAAGAATTATCATCTACTGGAAATTTTTCTTTGACGTAACTACATGAGTTGATGAAAAATCTTCTGAAATCTTCATAAAATTTTGTAACTACTAATTTTTCGGCTTGGTTTGCCGAATGTAGCTACCGGTGTCTACACCAATGACAATATCTTTATCCCCTTTGTGACATTAATTTATTTTTTGAAATTTCAATTCAAGAAGACTACCAGAAGTAGGTACTGCAGAAGGATTGATAAATCTCACAGTCAAATCTGTAAACAAGTTATTTAGGATGCGAAGAAGTCTGTGAATTACTGGCTTTTCTTTCCGAAGGAATTCATTTGCTTTGGTAAAGAACAAGAGGATATTACATAAGAAAAGAAGATATATCTTAATTACTGGATCATTTGGAATGGGGCGTACTCTTAGATAAGTGAGAGCTATTTACGTTTGTTGAAGCTTCCTCACTGAAAAATTTTACAAGCGGTTCCCACTGTTCAATTATTCTCTCTACTGATTGAAGCAGTACAAACATACCTCAGTATTTTATGGGGTTCAGTGCCACATATATTTTGACGACGTTTAAAAGTAGACTGTCTTTTGGAACTTTTTGGGGGGCTTTTCGCACCTTTCTGTGCAGCTAAATGAAGCAAGTGGCACGAACAGCAGGTGGCAGGAACAAGACTATATTCTTATGTGTGGTCGAACTTTCTTAAAACAGCGTCAACTCCTTTTGCATATCCCAACATTGTATTTGCATTATCACATGCAAATTAAATGCAATTTTCCAGGGAATTCCTTTTCCTGGCAGTTCGCCACTCAAGAGATTAAAAATTCCTTCGCCAGTATTTAAACTTTATTCCAGCAACGAAAGTATTGTGGTGCACATCTTTCCCTGTTTATCATTAACGTAAGTAAGGGCAACTGGATATAGTTTCATGTTTTTAACGTCTGTGCTACTATCAGTTGCACGAGAAAAGTGGTTTTCTTTTACGTGTTCTACTACAGCATTCCGTGTTCCAGCTGATAAAGAATTTATAACCGGAGTTACTTGAGTTCTTCCACAACCATATTTTTTAGCAATTTTTTTGAACAGCTGTGATGTATGATCCGCACAAGAAACTGGCACGTCGTATTCAACAATAAATGAACTAAAAAATATTTCAGCATTGGTGACAGAGTCTTTTTCATGAGGTTTTATTCCACATGATGAAATGGTACATTTGAAGACTTACTGTTTGTTAGCTCTACATATACTTCGGAAAGAACATGACGACGGCAATAATCACGACCAGCATACTTTATAGAAATCTCTCGTGAACACACTGTACGAAACACATGTTGGTCTGATTTATTTGATTTTACCGAACATGATCATTCTTTATGATACTGTTTCCGAAATTTCTGTCCAGTTTTACATTTATTCTTTACACTGCCATCCACTGTATTAACTCTTTGGTGTTCCACAATATTACTGTCTGAATCTGGTACAGTATTTTTCTCACTTTCACTCAGGATATCTTTCGTACTGTTTAATTTCGTATTATCCTTTTTATCAGGCTTCTCTTTAAGGACGCTATTAACAGTTGCAAAAGAAACAAAAAAAGTCATAATTCCTTGCATTTTTAAGAAACAACTAAAACTTCCCTTAGTAGCTAACACAGTGTTTTCGAATTTTAAATGGACAAGTACTACCACAGAGCGGTCCGCCCCCGGTAGCTGAATGGTCAGCGTGACGGATAGTCAATCCTCTGGGCCCGGGTTCGATTCCCGGCTGGGTCGGGGAATTTTCTCCGCCCAAGGACTGGATGTTGTGCTGTCCTCATCATCATCCTATCATCCTCATCGACCGCAGGTCGCCGAAGTGGCGTCAAATCGAAAGATGGGCACCCGGAGAACGACCTGGCTGACGGGGGGCTCTAGCCATAAGATTAAATAAAATACCACAGAACACAAAGTAACTGTTAATGAAAATATCAGCGAACTACAAACAGTGCACGCGATATAGTCCTGGTGTATTTCCGCGTTTGCGCACTAGAGGAAATACCCTGATCACAGCTGTATACAACATCCGCGCGAGGATGACGTGTCTACGAATTTTCTTAGTTCCACTGGTAGATGGCTGTCGCGCTAGACTTGTACATCGAAATCATTCGTAGACACGTTTATTACGTACTCTGCAAAAAAAATCATTACGATCTGTCAAACATTTAGTTGCATATGACTGGCGGAAGGCAAACAGTATCTTTGAAAATACACTCCTGGAAATTGAAATAAGAACACCGTGAATTCATTGTCCCAGGAAGGGGAAACTTTATTGACACATTCCTGGGGTCAGATACATCACATGATCACACTGACAGAACCACAGGCACATAGACACAGGCAACAGAGCATGCACAATGTCGGCACTAGTACAGTGTATATCCACCTTTCGCAGCAATGCAGGCTGCTATTCTCCCATGGAGACGATCGTAGAGATGCTGGATGTAGTCCTGTGGAACGGCTTGCCATGCCATTTCCACCTGGCGCTTCAGTTGGACCAGCGTTCGTGCTGGACGTGCAGACCGCATGAGACGACGCTTCATCCAGTCCCAAACATGCTCAATGGGGGACAGATCCGGAGATCTTGCTGGCCAGGGTAGTTGACTTACACCTTCTAGAGCACGTTGGGTGGCACGGGATACATGCGGACGTGCATTGTCCTGTTGGAACAGCAAGTTCCCTTGCCGGTCTAGGAATGGTAGAACGATGGGTTCGATGACGGTTTGGATGTACCGTGCACTATTCAGTGTCCCCTCCACGATCACCAGTGGTGTACGGCCAGTGTAGGAGATCGCTCCCCACACCATGATGCCGGGTGTTGGCCCTGTGTGCCTCGGTCGTATGCAGTCCTGATTGTGGCGCTCACCTGCACGGCGCCAAACACGCATACGACCATCATTGGCACCAAGGCAGAAGCGACTCTCATCGCTGAAGACGACACGTCTCCATTCGTCCCTCCATTCACGCCTGTCGCGACACCACTGGAGGCGGGCTGCACGATGTTGGGGCGCGAGCGGAAGACGGCCTAACGGTGTGCGGGACCGTAGCCCAGCTTCATGGAGACGGTTGCGAATGGTCCTCGCCGATACCCCAGGAGCAACAGTGTCCCTAATTTGCTGGGAAGTGGCGGTGCGGTCCCCTACGGCACTGCGTAGGATCCTACGGTCTTGGCGTGCATCCGTGCGTCGCTGCGGTCCGGTCCCAGGTCGACGGGCACGTGCACCTTCCGCCGACCACTGGCGACAACATCGATGTACTGTGGAGACCTCACGCCCCACGTGTTGAGCAATTCGGCGGTACGTCCACCCGGCCTCCCGCATGCCCACTATACGCCCTCGCTCAAAGTCCGTCAACTGCACATACGGTTCACGTCCACGCTGTCGCGGCATGCTACCAGTGTTAAAGACTGCGATGGAGCTCCGTATGCCACGGCAAACTGGCTGACACTGACGGCGGCGGTGCACAAATGCTGCGCAGCTAGCGCCATTCGACGGCCAACACCGCGGTTCCTGGTGTGTCCGCTGTGCCGTGCGTGTGATCATTGCTTGTACAGCCCTCTCGCAGTGTCCGGAGCAAGTATGGTGGGTCTGACACACCGGTGTCAATGTGTTCTTTTTTCCATTTCCAGGAGTGTATTTTTCTAAACATGAAGTCGATGATGTCCATTTCGGTAATTTTTAAGCATTTCTCCGTAACCTAGTAACGAATGTTATAAATCCCTAACAAGTACGGACAATAGTTGTCAGCTATGGTCAGATATGGGAATATAGGCTCCATATCCCCGATTCGGCGATGCCTCACCTACATAATAGGCGAATAGATCGTTACACTCTATCCCATCGACCGGTCGACTTTGTGAGCGCAGTTGGTGAAGCCCTGAAATTCAATGAAATAGTTGTCGTAGTTTCAGCAACAGAACATTTGGTTCTGTTTTCAACAGACTTTCATATTCAAATTAGCGCTGTTTTCCAAAACGATATATGACACAGCTCTTAAGTTTTCTTCGTGAGCATATTTCGGTGATATCCCTACTCCAACAGAATTGAACAGATTTTTAAATCAAAACAGCAAAATGAAAGAAAATGTGGCTGTTTACTGAGAAATGAACGGACATAATTTTCCGACTCTTCAGGAGAACGCCAGAAAAATATTATCTGTATAAACATCCAGCTAGGCTTCTGAAGCAAATTTTAGTACCGCCGGTTCCATTCTCAACGGAAGCGGTTACTTTTAAAGTGGAAAATGTTGATTCTCTTCTTTTCTACTCATAAAAACTCTATCATAGACAAATGAGTGAAAAAGTATGTTGAAACTCTATCTGCATATTAAGTTTAGTTGCAGTCATGGACTGTGCGGCTGGTCCCGGCGGAGGTTCGAGTCCTCCCTTGGGCATGGGTGTGTGTGTTTGTCCTTAGGATAATTTAGGTTAAGTAGTGTGTAAGCTTAGGGACTGATGACCTTAGCAGTTACGTCCCATAAGATTTCACACACATTTGAACATTTTTTTAAAGTTTAGTTTTCCGTTGTTTATACTTCTGAAAATGTATTCGCTTATTGCAAATTTTGTTGCGTATGTTTGATTTGCCTACACTGCTTTTCAAATTACTTTTGATTTATTGAAGTGAAATAAAGCTCAATTTGATTCTAAATTATCACTGGAGAACACAGGCGATATCGGCAGCTTTATTTCAATCTCAAGTTATCCCATTTTAAAGACCGCATTTAAATAAGCATCTCATTTCATTCAAAATGTCTTGATAGCACTTGTTGCATACGTTAGTGTCAACCAGTTTCGACTGTAACAACGCAAGGGTCGGCCTGAGACGGCAGACAAGAAGACAACCAAGAAAATGGTCGTCAACAGAGCGGCGCAGACGACACCAGTCGTCGAAAACGATCAACAACCAGAGCGGCTCGATCAAAGTGTGCAGACCATATTAGTCACCTACGGAAGTAGGCCGGTGACCATCCAGGAGAGGTCTATACGAGAGCAGTCCGAATGGACGGCGAGACAGCAGGACCTACTGCAGATAGCAAGAAGACGTCCAAAAGGTGGAAACACCAACAGTTCTGGCCAGGCTTTTCGGAGGTTTCCCCAAGGCTATAAGTCAAATGACAGAACTGCCCCTTGCAACAGCTGCTACAGTCCCAACTGGGTGGCAGTAGTAAATATTCGCTCCGCCAAATACCCCTTCCAGGCATCACTGCTGTCATAATGAAATGCAAAACAGAATAAACTTAGCTTACGACATAGGCCGATAAAGTGCGAACATGCATGCACTAGAGAGGCCCGTCTTTTTCCATAAGAGGAAGGAACGAAATGTGCCAAACAAAGACTGTAATGGGTCATCGTCAGAAGTAAAAATTCAGTTCTTGTTACGAAAATAAGATGCGGAGTCTTCCTCAAACACTCACTGTGGTCACTCAAAACACAGCTAGCATTTGTGGTCCTGACATTTGTGAATAAAAGAATATTTCAAACAGATCGAGTACTCCAGTTTAGCAATGTCAAATTTTATGAAACATGTATCAGTGCGAGCAGGTGACAGTAGACATGCATGCCGCATAGCAATGTTCGTCGTGACGCGTGTGGCCCGCGACAGAGTGCGGGATGTCTGTGCTAGAGGCACTTGGTTGGCAATGCCCACGACGCAGCCCACCCTTTGCGGTGGATCACTCCGCACTCACTATAAAACTACACGCTGAGTTGTGGCTTCTTTCACAAAAGTGGCTAAAACGATGAACTAGATGCTAGAATATTACGCTATCATAAGCCACAAATGACCAGTAGCGACGCAAATTTCTGGACAGTAATACGCGAAAGTGCCGTTAATGTTCACTTATCACTAATCGGTAGTTCGCGTCGTCTGTGCGATGAACACTGTTGGCCATTTAAATTGCAGCACGATGAGGGCGGCGTGCATCAAACGTCAAATTGGCAATAATTATACTACGTTCTTGGATATGAATATAATTAGCATTGCAGTGCAAGCGCACCTATTAGGTAACGCCATCTACAGTCTGTAAATAAGAAAAGATTACACATCGGGATTCTCAATCAAATATCACATTGAATGCTGACCTGCTGGACGATCGTCTTATGATTCTTGTAAGGTGAAACGTGAGCCAGCACTTGCCGGAATTTGACAGCAATAGGATTATGGCTTACCGATAATACTGCTCGTGTCGATCGGGTTCCCACGAGTGTCAAGCGAATATGGACTCGGTGGATTCAGAAGGGGCAGTCTAACTTCTTGATCTCAATAGTCCCAACGCGACTATCGCCCGACAGGACACAGGACAGACATGCTGTTCGCTCAGCCGTGCAGAATCGTACAGCAACGTCACGAATCTTAAGTGGTGGAACGTGCTTATTGCAGCAAGGCAAGTATTCACGAGGATAGTACGACGCCGTATGGAGCACCACGGACTCTCAGCATGGTGACCAGTGCAGATTTCCTCGACACAGCAGCAGATTGGCCCGCCGACAGTGGCGCAGCCAGCTACAACACTACACAAGAGTGGTATCAGTTAAGTCTCAGTTCTGCGTACAGCATCACGATAGACGTACCTGTGTGTGGAGACTCCGAGGAGAATAAACATTACCACTTTGCACTGTCACAGTCATTTGGTTCAACATCTGGCGTGATGATATTGGGTGTCACAGGATAAATAGCACATCTGACTCACATAGCGGGTAATTTGGACAGCAGGCGTTATATTTTCGACATGTTAAGACCGGTAGCTGTGCCCTATCTTTGTGTTCTCCGTTACCTTATTTTCCAACAGGATACCGCAAGACCGCATGCTGCTCGTGCTGTCCCGACCTACCTGTATACATAAGGTACGCGACTGTTACTAGACTAGAACGTTCTCTAGATCTCACACTTAACGGAAGCATATGCCTAGAGACTGCCACACCACCACTCGTCAGCCACAAAAATTGATAAAAACAGTGTTAAAGCAGGATGGAATGTCGTACCAATATCTTTCAGCTTAGCTCAATTCTACTCTATATCCCGCTAGGTTAGATACGTTGTTGATGCCAGAGATGTCTGATCCAAGTGCTGATTTTCACATTCCGTATATCCCTAAATCTCCAACAAATTTATTCATATATTTTTCTCACTGTACTGCATACGCACAATAAGTAAAATTTCGTTATTTAAAATCCTTCTTTGTTTTTCGATTTGAGTGGCCAGCCATGTACAGCACGCACAACAGCGAAAAATTCGGTTAATCGGGGCATCAGATCATCCTCAGTGGAGTGTCATATGACGGAGGAACTTCATGAAATGAGACAAAGGCTTCAGCAAGGACAATTCCTGATATCAGCCCTTTGTTTAGATAAGCACTCAAAGAAATGCAGCGTCGCCTCCATGAACTTTTCTACCTCTCAGGATGGTTCGAGCTTCTGGGCACGAATTCCACGATTTACAGACTCATGAACAATGAACCATGAGCGTCTGAAGCCACAAGGTCCGTGATGCAGTCTAGAAATTTGAATAGTTGAACACAAATACTGCTGACATAAGTCGATGGACTCACTCGGGAAGCCGGAATGTGTACACCAAACATCGGTGAAGAAACTGGAATTATTACAGATACCAAATCCTAATGAAGCTATCAGCACGGTAAGGGAAACAAAAAGTGTTACGGATATTGGAATGGAGTAGGCCATTCACAATTTTACTTTTCCTTTGACATGTGCTTCGGCTACCATCGAATGTAACGTGGAATCTTGGAGCAAACTAAGCAATGATCACATGCTGCCAAACTGTTGGACCCCATCGAAAACGACCCCTTTAGAGGAGTAGCGCCGATGCGATTGCGCAAGAATGAGAGAAAGAGTTGCTCGAAGAGCTATTGCAGAATTCACGCTAGGCGAGTTTTGGAAGAAAGGTTCCAGTTTTGTGTCTTGTTGAGATCAAAGTCATAACACGCGGAACACAATCTTACACTGAATAAGAATGAAGGTTGAGGCCTTGTTTGAAAACCTTTCCTGCCTTTTACCTCATGTCGTTTAGAAAAACCATGAAAAATCTACATCCGGAAGCTGCAAAAAATGGTTCAAATGGCTCTGAGCACTATGGGACTTAACTTCTAAGGTCATCAGTCCCCTAGAACGTAGAACTACTTAAACCTAACTAACCTAAGGACATCACACACATCCATGCCCGAGGCGGGATCCGAACCTGCGACCGTAGCGGCCGCGCGGTTCCAGACTGTAGCGCCTTTAACCGCTTGACCACCACGGCCGGCCCGGAAGCTGCAAATGCAGTCCATGCAACCCTCTTTCATTTATGGCTATTATACTGCGTATGTAATTAGGACAATAAAAACACTACGAAGAAACTTTCAAACCGGAAAAGCGGTGCCCTGACCACACGACCTTCTACACCGCATCCAATGATGCAATTGGCAGAGGATGACACGGAGGTAGGTTGGTCTTGATCGGTCCATCAGGGCCAGAACACGAAGCTTTGTGCTGTTCCGCACAGCCTAAGTGATATCGATAATTTTTTCCCCTTTACGTACATCCTGCATACGATCAACGTTTCAAATTAATACAGCCCTAGCATAAAATGCATACTTTTGTGGTGCAACGTCTAGCTGCAAGGATTCCTTCTTTACGTCGAGGTTTCAAAATCAGAGTATCAGGTCTCTTTTCTGCAAATGGTATGTGACACTGATTGGTTCGGTGTGGTATGAAGCTTTAATGGCTTCTTCGTATCATTGTCAGTTAAATAAGGCATCAATTCGATACTCTACCCACAATTCTGTCATGCTGTTGCAGTTTGCTGTCTATAATTTAGAGACCTGAACGGACGAGAGCAACGTGGCTGAAATTTATAACCGGAACATATAACGAACATGATTATACTAAACGACTATTTAGTTGGCTGAGCATGGTACTTCGAAAAAAGAATAGTTTTTGGAATATTCTTCGTAATCCAAAAAGGTCTGACGATAAGAATAACTGGAAGCTTTGTACATGATAGGATTACTGAAATATTACCAATTTTATTACCTTATCGTACTGTGAACGATAAACGTTTCCCTCTGTACAGATTGTTGGGATGGATTCTGGGGATACAGCTGTATAAAGCTGTTGAAAATATCCCATATTTCATTAGGTAGCCAACTGGCCGTTCTCATGGAATAGACTACAGCATGACCTGTTTTCTTTGTTGTTGTTTCATTCCTTTATGGCTCAAAAGTAAGGACGAGTTGGTAGCGATACGGCATTCCACTCTTCAGTAAAAAGAATTTGAAAACGCACTGGAAATATTTTAATGAGTTTTAATATGTGTAAAAAGGTGGTTTTTATTTGCATATTAAAAGTACACATAATTGCGGTTTCATAAAGCCTTCAAAGGTCGTAAGTTTTTTTTTCTTTTTCTTTTTCTTTTGGGACGAGAATATCCAGCGTCTCTCTGCAAGGGAACGCCACCGATATCATGTTTAACTTTCCTGTTGGTGAAACTATCACATACAGACTATAACTATTAGCAGTAACTTACACTTTATCGCACAAATATTTTAAGTATTGTTACATTCGCAGTTAAAGGCGCAGGGCCAATACAAATAAGTGGATTACGGACATTCTGAAACAAACTTTCATATGTCTGAAGCGTGCTTATATAGCAGCTGTCAGCTACAGAGATGTTGTGCTACTGGGTACGTGATTTTTTGGAAAAATACTAACTGTGAGCAGCAAACAATATTTCCAGAATACAGTGTGAACACTAGTCAACTATTGCATGAACTTCTTTATTCATTCAGCAATACAGGAACTTACAGCACATACTCTCAACAATGTCAGGACGTAGTCTGTACCCTGTTTATTTGAAAAATATAGATCTGAATTACGAGAGGTTGATACACGCGAAACCACTGTGTTTTAATGTCCTACGCAATGACATTAGAGTCAATAAAATTTTTAGATCCGCATCTTGTCAATGCACTAATAGGGCCAGATTCGGGAACATCTGTATAAAATATCAACAACAAAATTTCTCCTACTTAAATAGCAAAATTAACGACGTAGTAATAAGAAAACAATCACGCAAAATGCTGATGATGTTGACGCACCGATGTTTTTACCTGTCTTTCAAAAGCATTATTTCTAACAACTATAGAATTTTATTAGCAACAGGAAAATAATCTAGCGATTTCCGACCTCACATTATTTCTATGTCAGTATCATATGTATGAGTATGTATCGATCATCAATACTTTGCACTTCAGAATGTAAGTTGTGGTTGTATACTGCATGAGAAAGCGGGTGCATAGAGACATATACTGCAAGCCACTTTTGAAGTTTGGATATAGCCACTGGGTAGTCAGAGAGGAGATACCGCTTTGCAACGGCTACATGTCTCGCCAACTGAGAATAGCGAGGTGGAATTCATTTACTGTGTGCGGAAAAGAAAAACATTTCGCAGACAATCGCCGTGCAATCTGTGCAGTTCACGGAGACAATGTTCTGAATGACCTTGCTGTGAGACAACAGTGTCACAAGTTTCGAAGCGAAGTTGCATACAAGGAATAGAAGAACACAGTCCGTAGACAACAACGAACTTGAGCAAACGGTGGGCGGTAAACTTACTATATGCCATATCCACGTGAAGTCATCAATAATTATTACCCACAGAGCTACCAAATTTCGATGTTGACTGCCGCGTTTCAACAAGTTCCAAATAGCTCCAAACATTTTCTATGGGATGAACATCGGGTCGTTTAACGTGCCATTCGAAGTGTGATAGCGTGCCTGAGAGTTCGCTAAAACCAGGAACATTTGCATAAGGCCATGTGAATACGGCTGGTGTCATCTTCGAAGACGGGAGTGTCCGTAACATATTCATCATGAAGACGTACAAGAAAATGCAACACTCGCTCAAAGAAAATAATGAAATAAACATCCTGCTGCATATTCACGGCAATCTGAACTCGTATGTCCAAGTCATGGCACGAAAAACGCTCCCAAAACATCAGAGAACCACCTACGGTCCGTTGGTGTACTCGACGACTTTCATCATATGAAAAGGGGCAGAGTGTGAGTCGTCGAACCATACTAAATGTCTCGAAGTCAGCTACTATCCAGTTCCTATTTGGCCCACTAAGACGCACAGCTTTATGCCTCATAAGCGTTATCCTCAGATACCCTACTACAAATTCTCTTCGGAATGTTCAGTCGGAAACAGGTTGTGATGGACCTGAATTCACTGACAGTGGTAATTCCTGTCGGGTTTTGAACCGACTTTCATTGAAAAGGTGTGACACTCGTTTCCAGTACCTGTTGGTTAGGATCTTTTTACTGCCAATGTTGGTATGCCTTGTCATGCTTTCGACTGGTAGACCATTCCTTGTACACAGTCTGCTTTAATTGATCAAAATATTGGAAAATTTCAGTTTGGCTTGTCACTAGTAAGAATATACACGATCGGTCCTTTCTGTCACTCTGTTAGATCTCCACGTTGGTACATCTTACTGCACTGATTCCACACAAGCAGGTGACACATACCACTCCACTGCCATGCCTTAGTTCAGCGGTGGACAGTCACGTAGCCGTTTCGTGCCAGTTCTACACTATCTACAACGCTCCAAAATGAACAGTGTGGCCTTTTAAGGGGATGAATAGTATTTTGCCCCTTGAGCGTGTTTATATAGTAAAGCTCGCTATACGTGTGACTAACGTGAAGTTCTTTCGTGAATAATGTTTGTTACGGACGCGCGTACATTAATAGAATCTAGGTCCAAGTTCCGCAAAGCAATAGAGCACAATGTATATAGTAGAATAATAGGACGCAGCAGTACAGTAGGAACTCCAAAGGTGTGCAGAGGCATTACACTATTGGAGGGCAGTAGTGTTAAAACGTTTTCAGATTTTCACTGTTGGTGAAGGCTTTTACAGAGGCATTACACTATTGGAGGGCAGTAGTGTTAAAACGTTTTCAGATTTTCACTGTTGGTGAAGGCTTTTACAGTCTTGTCCAAAATAATATCTGAAGTTTTCTTAGTTTGCATCTTGTGAATACGATCCATGTGATGCATGGCCTGCAGTTGGTACATAAATTGCATGTTATTTAAATGAAAAAGTTTAATATCGATGGTAGGCAATGGAAACCTCGTAACACCATTTTGGAAAATTTTACAAGAGAAGCAAAAACTGTTTCTTAGAAAATATACCAAGCGATACAGATAATATTGCCACATGTGTTAACTGTATGGTAGCAGCCTAGTTATTGACAGTTTAGAGAAAGCCATGCACTTTGAAATCTCGCTTTGATAATGGAGTTACTGGTTGCTGGAATTACGAGGTTTTCACAGACAGATGGAGTTACGAGGTTATCACTGCCTAACATCGACATATTTTAATAAGATGTTTGTGTTCAGTGCAGATACAGTGATTGTACATGTTGGCTTGTGACTGAAAATTCTAACTTTGGTATTGTCTAATGCGCTCTTGCAAGATGAATGGAACGCTGGAACTTCGGTCACGTATCTAGAAAGGCAATCAGGCAAAGGACATGTAACGACCGTAGTTATTAACACAGCCTCGAAATAAAGCGGCAGACTCAATGAGAAAGCACGAGGCAGTACTTGTAGCTGCAGCAGACGCCGCGGAAGAAGCTGCGGAGCGCTCTGGGGCAGAGTGAATCGGCGTCCCGCGCCACCTGGGTCGTCTCGGTTGATCGCGGCGGATGACGGCTGAGGAGGAGAGCGCCGAGCAGGCGTAGCCGGGCTGCCCGCCGCGCCGCAACCGGTTCCCTGCCAGACACGCGCGCAGGGCTGTCCACGCCGTCGCCGCCGAGCGCGGCGCGTCTGCCGCCCGCCTACTCCGTGGGAAAAGCTAGCCAGCGTCGCTTCGTTCAAGGCTGCGGCAAGTAAGCATCTGCCAGCCAGACGGCAGAGCGATGGGACACCGTCATCTTGCTTATCTGTACTATTATCATTTCGCTTTCCCGTATATCTCCCATACGTTTTTACCAACTGCACAATAACGTGTAACGCATTTGGAGTCTCATAATGCAGTACATTAACAACGTGAAAGGAAATGTACACGGCTAAGAAATGATACTGACAGAAAATTCATAATAGATAAGCAGGACTGTTTAGAGAAAAAATGCAAAGCCGTAGGAACTTGTATGGCTACTGGACAGATAGATGCTGACCATACGAAAATTAAAGAGACCTTTGGAGAAAAGAAAAGCAACTTATGAATATCAAGACCTCAGATGGAAAGCCAGTACTAAGCAAAGGACGGAAAACTGAAAGGAGGAAGGAACAGATACAGGATTTCTATAAAGCAAGCATCCTTGAGGACAATACAACGCAAAAAAAAAAAAAAAAAAAAAAAATGGTTCAAATGGCTCTGAGCACTATGAGACTTAACATCTTAGGTCATCAGTCCCCTAGAACTTAGAACTACTTAAACCTAACTAACCTAAGGACATCACACACACCCACGACCGAGGCAGGATTCGAACCTGCGACCGTAGCAGTCCCGCGGTTCCGGACTGCAGTGCCTAGAACCGCACGGCCACCACGACCGGCTATAACGCAAAGAAAGGAGGAAATAGGAGAAGATTAGAGTAGGTACGACACTACGTGAAGCATTTAACAGAGCATTGAAACAACTAAGCAGAAACAAGGCCCCCGAAGTTGACGACATTCCCACAGAATTATTGAGATCCTTGGAAGTGGCAGTAAAACGGAACGGTTCTACTGCTTTGCAAGATGTTTGGCAGGGGAAATACCCTCAAACTTCAAGCAGAATGTAATAATCCCAATTTCAAAGAAGCCAAGTTACGACAGCTGTCAATAATACGTAACCTTCAGCTTAATAAGTCATGTTTGCAAAATATTGACACGAATTATGTACAGAAAATAGAAAATATGATTGAAGCTGACCTCAGGGAAGATAAGAGTTGTTTCCGGAGAAATGTAGGCACACGCGGGACAATACTGACCACACGTCATATCTTAGAAGACAGGCTGAAGAAAGTAAAACCTACGTTTGTAGATTTAGAAAAATCTTTTGACATCGTTGGTTGGAATAGAGTCTGAAATTTTGAAGGTAGCATGTGTACTCGTATCATACAGGTACCGTAAGGTTGTATACAACTTGTAAGAAACCAAGCAGCAATTACTAGGGGCGCTAATAAGTACCGCAACACATTTTCCCCCGCCAGTTTCAGTTGAAAAAATGCGGTATTTCATGTGAGACATGGTGGAATATTCCCGATTCAGCCCTTACAGTTTCATGGAGTTCCGATATGCGGCAGCGCAATACGTAGCCTTCAAAACGGTGTCCGTAAC
This sequence comes from Schistocerca piceifrons, assembly GCF_021461385.2. Taxonomy (NCBI): domain Eukaryota; kingdom Metazoa; phylum Arthropoda; class Insecta; order Orthoptera; family Acrididae; genus Schistocerca; species Schistocerca piceifrons. Next base: position 754,815,158 of record NC_060138.1, read on the forward strand.
CGAGGCGCGTTCCAAGCAGAGTACAGTCACTGAGCTCCTTTTGGCGGAAAACCAGAGCATCGTAGATATTCCTAGGCGCTTGCAGAATGTCTACGGAGCCATGGCAGGGAACAAAAGCACAGTGAGTCTTTGGGCGTGGCGTCTATCATTACTGCAACAAGGTCGTGCAAACCGGTCCGATCTCCTGCGTGCCGTCGGCCGCACACAGTGGCTCCTGCAATGTTGGAACGTGCGGACACTCTTACTCGACGTGATCGACGGATCACAATCAAATACCTCGCTGCACAACTGGACGTCTCTGTTGGTAGTGCTGACACGCTAGTCCACCAGTTGGGGTACTCAAAGGTGTGTGTCCGCTGGCTTCATCTCCGTCTAACAGAGGATCATAAAGGGCGCTGATTGTGACAATTTTTTGTCTGAAATCGTCACAAGTAATGAACCATAGGTTTATCATTTCGAAACGGAAACAAACCGGCAATGCATGGAGTGGCGCCACAGCACCTCTCGTCCGAAGAAAAACTTCAAAGCCGCATTCTCAGCCGGTAATTCATGGCGACGGTCTTCTGGGACTCTTAAAGGATTATTCTGTTTTATGTCCTCCCTCACTATGCAACGATCAGCTTACTGATGCAGCAAGACCTATCCAACGTCGACCAGTAGAGTGCTACCAAGCAGGCATACAGGCCCTCCCAGTAAGGTAGCGTAAGGCCGTCACATCGAACGATGATTATGTGGAAAAACAGGCTTTTGTAGTCAAAAAAGAGGGGAATAATACGGTGTATGGGAACCCTGAAAAAAACCAACCTGATTTCACAAAAAAATGTGTTGCATTACTTATTGAACACCTCTCGTATAAGGGTCGAAGAAAATGAAAAGGTAAACTAACAGACTTCTATTATGGTTCCGCATCAGCTTTAGAATACAGGGTGTATCAAAATGGATCATCCGCTTTGGCACGTCTTATTTCTGAAACTAATAAACAGATACAATGAATTTTGTTTTTTGATGAACGGGAAACTAGGAAAGTTCTTTTTTTTCCACACCTTTTCATAGGTGTTCAATGTGCCCCCTTGAGACGCACGGGATATGTCAATGCGGTATTCAGACTGTTCCCACACTGCAGTGAGTATGGTTTGAGTTACAGCTTCCACAGCTGGTGTTAAGCGATGTCTCAGTATATTCACTGTTGTTGGTAACGGAGGCACAGTAATACTTTGATTTAAAAATTCCCGCTCTTCCAGATGCCAGTGTGGCGGTGTCCCATGCTGTTGTTAAATGAAGTCGTTCAGATCAGTCTCATACTGTGGGGATAGAAAGTTCTCAAGCATATCGGAGGTTCGAGTCCCCCTCGGGCATGCGTGCGTATGTTGTCCTTAGCGTAAGTTAAAGTTAGATTAAGTAGTGTGTAAGCCTAGGGACCTATGAACTCAGCAGTCTGGCCTCATACGAACTTACCACAAATTTCCGTTAACGATCAACACAAATATTCAATTAAGAAAGTACAGATTTCAGAAGTACAATAAACGTTTACTTACTTTTGAGTGAGTTGTTACTTTTTATACATCGACTTAGCACCGCGGTCGGAAAGTGTTGCCAACGTTTATAACAACTGTGGTCTTCAGCTATCGTGCGGTCAGAGCGTGTCGCAAATCTGTTATACATTTTAGAAGAAATGAAAATTTGCGCTGAACCAGGGCAAGCGGGAAAACCGGATTCGTGTCCCTGTCCGGTACAAATTTTCATTTGTTCTGAAATATTCAACAGCTGATACGGAACCATAACCGCAATTCGCGAGTTCATTCTTAATTGAATACAGCTGTTAATCATCAACGCAGTGGCTCACACTGCACGACAATACAAGGTGAAGGGGAACCACTAACTGAGATAGAAGTGAGACAAGGATGTAATATATCAGCGATGTTACTCAATCTGTACACTGAACAAACGGTAACGGAAAAGTTAGAGGAATCTGGAAAGTAATTTAAGGTTTACGGAGACGAAATAGAAACTTTCAGACAGTGTAATTCTGTTACAGCTGATGAAAGGAATGGGTGGTGACTTCAAAAGAGATGGTGATTTGAAACGAAATTGTAAGATAAACATCAGCAAGAGTATAACAACGGTAATGGGAATCACTCGAATTAAATCAGATGACGCTGAGGGAATTAGATTAGGAAATGAAACATTAGAAGTAGTAGATAAATCCTGCTATTTGGGCGGTAAGCTAAATGAAGATGGCCGACGTAAGAAGTATATAAAATACAAACTGGAAACAGCAATGAAAGCATTTCTGAAAAAGATGAATCCGACAACGATAAAAATTAAGTAACTGAAATATTTTCAGAAGGTATCTAACTGGAATGTAGCTTTGTATGTAAATGAGACGTGGATGGTATGCAGTTCAGACAAGAAGCGATTAGAAGCTTTTGAAATGTGGTATTACAGATGAATGCTGAAAATGAGATAGGTAGATAACTGATGAATAGGCACTAAAATCAAACTGCAAAAAGAAGAAATTAATGACGCAACTTGTCTAAAAGAATGGATCATTTTGATGGTAGAGAGAAGTGTGTGCGTGTGTGTGTGTGTGTGTGTGTGTGTGTGTGTGTGTGTGTGTGTGTGTGTGTGTGGAGGGGGGGATGATAGGAATTTTAGAGGGAGACTAAGGTATGAATACAGTAAGTCGGTTCAAACGCATGTAGGCTGCAGAAGTTATCCAGACATAAAAGGGCTTGCACAGGATACAAGAGCTTGGAGAGTTGCAAAAACCAGTCTTCAGACTAAAAACCACAATAACAAACTGACTGTCCAACGTCTTTCTTAGTTTCATTTTCTCCATTAGCACTGGTTGATGAAAGCCTACGACTGTTAAAGCTATCAAAACAACTTTTGCAGCTGTCTGTCGCAATTTCCTTTTAATTACTTCTTACACATCCCGTTTCACGAAATTATTCCGATTCTCAAATATGTTTTGCCATGTATTATGAGAACTATGTGTGATGATGTGGATGTATGAACTGCTGCATTATTCTGTTTGTAATACAGACGTGCGCAATTTTGTAATTAATGCTGGATCTTTATTTATAGTTAATGGCAAATTTGGCAAAAACATTTACATACGATTTTCTTGTGCTGCTCTTTTGCAAACTCTTCCACGCATTAAATATCACTAACGCAATTTACCGTGCGCAGTATGCCTTTAAAAAAGAAACGTGCAAACACAAACTTTTACAAAGATATTTTACACAGTCAACACAGATGACACTACAAATAGACTACACATTATGTGTACTATTCTTCGGTGCAGAGAATATTTTTCGTATGTAATCCGAATCGTTATCTGCTTAAATATTAGTTGCAAAGGCACTTAATTATACGTATCACTTGCTTATATAAGAATACCACTGAAGCATCTAAACAATTTCACTATCACTTTCCAAGTTTTCATTCAATATTTTGTCTTGCCATCAATTATATATAAAGATCCATCTACACGTACAAAACTTAGCTTGTTTATGCGAGTCGTTTACAGGTTCCCACGCCGCCACTTGTACAAAACCTGTGGTAGCATACACTAAAGAACAACCCAAGAGCATACACTAGTTATTTGGATTCCAACCAGTAACGAGACAATTGACGATCACAGGTTGTATTCAAAATGACCACCGGCGGAGTGGCTATACACGCTTCCAGTCTGGTATGGGAAGACCGCTGCACATGTGCTAGCATTTCAGCGAAGATATCCAAGCGTGCTGCAGTAATTCGTCGTTGCATATCATTAGGTGTAGTTGGTATATCCTTATAGATAGAGTCTTTCAGCTTTTCCCACAGAAAAAGGTCTGCAGGTTTTATATTCGGGGAATGGGCTGACCAAGATACAGGTTCCGTGCGTCCAACCCACAAACTGGGAACAATTCATGAAGACACGCTTTAGTACTTTGTGCATCATGGGTTGGGCAGCCATCATGTTGTTACCACAGATTCCTCCTAGTCTGCAAAGCAACGTTTTCTAGCATCCGCGGAAGATGGTCTGTTAGGAGGCTCTGATACTAACGCGCGTTCACTATTCCATCTGTAAAAAACAGGCCTATGAACTGATGGTTAACCATCCCTCACCACACGTTTACATCCCATGGACAATGACGTTCCACCTATGAAGCCAACGGTGATTGTCAAAAGACCAATAGTGCATGTTTCATGACCATGATCGACAAATGTGGCTTCATCACTAAACAAGATACATGATAAATCTGGGTATCTTGTCTTAATGCCCATATACCGAAGTTAACACGATTCTCATAATCGTTTCCATGCAGCCCCTGATGGAGAGAGATGTTCTATGTCGATGGAAAATGCGTAGGACACTTGCCCGACTCCTGCCACTTCCTTGTGTGTGGTTAACCTGCGGATCAACTGCAACAGCAGCAAGAACATTAATTTCCCCCTGTTCTGTCGTCACTTGTTTCCTTCTGTTACGTTGTCTAGGTGTTACACTATCACTTTCACGTAACTGGTTGAAGAGGTTGATAAATAACTGCAGAGGTGGTTGACGTCTATTGTGATATCTTGCCGCATGCACCGTACAAGAAAGAAATGCATTCTTCCTACACTCTCGATACACCATGAGCACGTCTGCTTTTTCTGCATTGGCAAAACCCACCTTCCACTCGCGACCTATTGCTTGGATTGTCACACACTAACTGACTAGTAAGTCGCAATGCACTTAAGGAACACACAAGCACGCTGTAAGCAAACACAACATCGAGCCTAGCAATAAGGCACGTTGAATGGCACAAGTGTCGGTGTGTAAACTTTTCAAAATACGGTATCTCGTAAACGATTTGCACTAGAATCCTGCAACAAACAGCGCTGAAATTCTAATTTATCCTACTTTTAGTTTGTTAATGTCAACAGACCTTACTCCATTTAAAAATAGTATGTTTGCTCAAAAAATACACTTCCTAAGTATTATTACAATATGTTTACTGGCTGACAATACGAGCCCTTGATCACCAATCCCTTCTGTGCAAACCGCACATAAATAGCACTTTACATTTCCGCAATATCTGCAGTCCAAGTTTTAGGTGATTCACCTGTATATTACAGTGAAGGCAACAGAATAAGGTAGCAGCTCAAACATCGAAAACATCACACATAAACGCCATCATACATAAAACGCATTTGAGAATGGGAATCATTTCTAGAAATTTGTCGTGCAAGAAGTACAAGAAAACAGAGGCTGTCAGCAGAAAACGTTACTTTAATAAGAGACAAAGCCCTTCAGCATTTCAAGTACTTAGCCTGCTACATGACCATGTTAAGAAAACGAACTCAGCCATACATCGTTCCGTCAAACCAGATCACATGTTTACCCCAGATTTCAGTTTTATGTATTTTCTTTTCGTCTCCTGATCGCTTTACATATCTCACCCGATCGGATCTGTAATCTCGAACAGCTTCCTACTTTGTGATTAGCACTACTGTTTACCGATGCAGAAATTCTGACTTCGTTTCCCAGCGAACACATAAGCCCTCTATGGGATAGGAAGGTCTGAAACGAGGGTCCGCTCATCCTTGCGAAATAAAATTGTTCAGTTGATACTGATCCATACTGATTTGGCACGCGAAAATTTTGCGTCAAATCGAAAGGCTTGCATCAAGTTGTGAAACATACGATAATTATTTTACAGTTGTCTCATTTTCAGTGCGCTTCTCGGAATAATTGCATGGTTTTACGCTACGTCCTGGCCTTGCACTTTACCTGCACAAGTTTTCGATGTATGCATTTTCTCAACCGCATAGACTTCGGTACAGTACACGAACAATATTCCAGGGCGCAGTTCCATTTCTCACATCACTTGAGGCATTTAGTATCACACAACGCATATGCAAGACGACGTGCCAAGGAAGTTGTGTCAAAATCAGTTCGCAGCGTAAACTAATGTTAGATCAGTGCCTAAATTATGGCAATCCACATTCTCTGAAAGAAGTGAGCGGTAATTCGTTAACCATGATTGAAATCTGTGTGCCAAAGAAAGAGAACAATCTTAAGCATTCCATGGTTAAGAAAAGATGAGATCAGTTGTACGAAATAAATAGCGTCTTGAAAAGAGACTATGAGGTGAATATCAACAAAAATATAAAGTAGTGTTATCGAATTAAATGAGATGATACTGAGCCAATTAGATTAGGAAATGATAAATTAAAAGTAGTACGCGAGTTTCGTTATTTAACGAAGTAAGAAGGGCATAAAATACAGACTGGCAGCAGCAAGAAAAACGTTTCTCAAAAAATGAATTTGTTAACATATCATACAAATTTAAGTGTTGGGTAATCCCTTCTAAAGGTATTTGCCTGAAGTGTAGCCCTGTAGGGAATCTAAATGTGGATAATAAGCACTTGTAGGTTGTAGGAATATAAGTTTTTGAAATCTGATGCTATAGACGAATACCGAACATTACAAAGTTAGATCGAATAACTAATTTGGATGTACTGAATCGAATTAGGGAAAAATAAATGTATGGAACAATTTGACAGAAAGAAGGGATCGGTTGAGATGACACATTCTGAAGCATGAAGCACAGTCCATTTGATAAGGGTGAGAAGTATTTGCGCAAGGGGGGGGGGGGGGGAAGAGAGGAGGAAAACTAGTTGACATTCCCCAAGGCTTGATTGCAGTTCAAGTAGTTGTAGATTGTAGTAATCATCCAGAGATGGAGAGACATCAGACTAGCGCTGAGAGAAGCATCAAACCAGTTTTTGTGCTAAAGACCCTAGTAATAATCGATGTAAGAGTTACAAAAACGTATTTAGTCGAGGACCTAGTGTATTAATTATGGTTTAAAAGTGTGGTCTAGTTCTGCACGAGCGGTAGTGTTCTGGCTGCAAATGTTAATTCATTAGTGAAGAGTTCCAGATTTAACGGCGCTGTGGAGATTATAGTAATCTACGAGTATTTCAGCATATTGTCGCTGTTATTGACGACAGTGAACCACAGAAAATCTATTACCATTAAGCCAGTTGAGCTGTTCAGAAAACTCTCGTTCCCGCTAAATTGCCTTAATTCCGTTGGAAGTTTTAGGTACGGATATCTGTTCATTTAATATCTAGTTGTGTCTCTTTCAGAGTATACCTGCTGTAGCAACCTAAAGGTGTAATGATCTAACTGTAGTGGTAGGATAACTCACCATTTGGTATATTAAAACGCACGAGAAATGAGGTGACCGATATACATCCTCGTTAATAATCAGACAAGACCGACGACTATTCACTCGGCTCCTTCCGGAGCTTCAGAAGAAGACAGCAGCGCAAAATACGCCTGACAGGTACGCAGGAGAGAAACAAATGTCACTGTAGAGCGACACAGGAATTTTCTGCATACATTTTGTTTTGTGTGATTAAAGGCTGTGTTGTCTAAGATTTACCCTCAGAACATTTCTCCTCGGTGTAGATGGACGGCAAGCACTCTGTTGATAGTCAAGCAAACACGTATATTCATAAAGAAAGCGGGAAGGAAAAAAAGTATACGAAAAGAGGAGCCGAATAGGATAGCACCAAGCACTCACGTGATAACTCTACTATCAGAGAAATTATATACGGCTACGAATAACAAATTGTTAATGAATCGGTCACGGCGGTGAAAATCTTGATATTCTTGTGCAACGCCGAAGGACAGCGACTACTCCTACCACAGACCTTCCCTCGGGACTTTACAGTTCGTCAATTCATTCTTTCGTGTGCTTGGAGATGCCTGTACTCTCTGCTCAACCATATTCTGATGGTTCAGAGCGCTTAGGAGGTTAAATTTCAACACCAATGGCGCTCCCCATCCTTCAGCGGTCACTGAGGAGAATGGTGGCCATTTTCCTCACTGCGTTAAAAGCAATGTAAGGTGCAGTGTCTGAATTTCAAAAATCGGTCACAAGGATGTAGAATGCAAGGGGGTGAGGCGTTTAAAATCACATATCGAAATACGATAGGAAGTGGAATGCAAGGTTTTGAGGCGTTTACAATCACGAATTTGAAATCCAATGTTAGTCCTCTCGCCTCAACGCCCTGGTATATAGATCAGATATTTATACAGACTTTCTAAGTGCAGTCTGTTCCAAAAATCTTGGGCGCCATCCCTGAAGTTCTCGTCTTACCACAAGTATCTGTGTCTTGCGTTCTGAAATGAAGCGATTTAGGAAAGAATAACACATCCAATTTAAAGAAAACTAATGTGATCGTGGTCATGGCCCACTGGCAAGAACCATTTGGGATGGAAAAAAAAAAAAACATTGTTCGATAAATAGTTTCGACGACTCAGAAGATGCGTTGAGTTAGTGCAAAGATTTCTGAAGAGGCTAAATAAACGGGAGCAAATTACGGAACTTTCCGAGCATATTTTGGATGCTACAAAATAATAATATTTTTATTGATTATCCGATATTATCACAGTAATTTTTGTATACACATATACGGAAGCAAAGTATGTTGTGCGTGTTCCCTCACTCTATGTAGCTACATATTTTCCCTTCTGGTGAAGGAGGAAATACACTCTTGGTTTTTAGCACGTAATATACACGAGGAAAGTTTTGATAGTGTACGTAGTGTGCACATTTGCGCGTATGGTCAACAACTGTGAGTGGATTTTACCACGCGTCTACCCGTGTCGGTATCTAAGGCAGGGCGCTGTAACATTCCACCTTTGTCTCATAATACCTAATGTTTAATTCATTACATACACCCACGATGAACGATTTCTGTACTTTACGTAACCGAGTAAGTGCGCCTTTATCGTCTTCGCTTATTGGGAACGCACACAATCGATGTTTCACAATTACTTTCGTGTGAAACTACATCAAAGAGATTGTAAGCCTTTCACTCCTTGTTCTGTTGGTTACGTAATCCATACAACTGTGCAGTTTTAACGTTAAAATAAATTGCAATTATATTAAGATGTTTACATAAATTTACTGTTACGTTAATGAAACAGGGAAAGTCGTCTACCGGCACTGCTCAGGGAAACGCATCTGGTAACTTTGGATTACCAGAAGATAATTCCGTGACGTAATTCAGAAAATACTTCTAAGATTCAAACTGACGTCAAACATGTTGACAATGGAAAGGGATGTGGAGGGCGGCGGTAAACTTTCTGCGAATACACAAGTGGAAGGAACTTCAGACGCGGCGAAGGCGAAACTGTATAGTACAATTGAGCGTAAGTTACAAAAAGGCTCGAACAGTCACAAGATAACGAATAAATATGATTGCTGTCAACTTCAGAAGGAAAGAAAAAAGATGTTTTGAAGGCTCCTAAAGATGCTGGCAAACGGCTCGTACTCTTGCACGTCCTGTTCAGTATTCGTCACACTGAACATTCACAAGAGATAAACTGCGTGCAAGACCAACTCAGTACGCAGGAGGAAGGATGAAAGGTGGCGAGTGTTGAAGCTTTGATTTGGCTCCTTATTAATGCTCAGATAGCTGGAAATATTTCGCGAAAGAACGAAATACGGGCTCGTGTCACGGTCAGTCAGTAAACTTTAATCTATCGTCACTCTTAATTGCTACAAACTTTAATTAACTTTTCCCTCGTGGACAACGAGCAGCTTCCAGTCTACACTGCATTCAGATTCTATCTACTCTCCTACAAATCTCTTTCTATCTAAAAATGTCTCAGTGCGCGTTATTTCCTCACCAGGTGTTCTCTGTAGAATACCTACGTTTATTTAACGCAATGATTTATGTCAGCGAGTAAGGTCAGACAGTGGTAAATCACGGAGTTAAACAGCTCACTGGACAAGACACAACTATCACCTGAGTAGCCAGGGATAAAAGTAAGTCGGCATCCGGCTTGGAAAGAAGTTTAGAACAGTGCTCAGAACACACCTTAGCGTAGTACAGTATGCGTAATATGGGGCGAAACGGATTGGCAAAAGACGGAGACTGACTTCGAGATTCCTAAAGGTCAAGTAAGTGGCACAGCTCCTGTTCTTCACGTAGAAGTCGGACGAGAGAGCAAGAGGAGACACCAACAGAGGATCGCAGTGGACTGATAAGGTGTTATACGCCAGGCGAGTCGTGTTTCTATTTGCACGTGGAAAAATAAATGTGTCATGTGATATGGAGGCGATGTGTGATTTTTCACGGATGATATACCTACCTTAGGTAGTAGCCACACACAAAAACATTGAAAAATCAAGATTTGCATTTAGCTTTATTCGTAATGCAGGCCGTAGCATTATGAGCCCCGTCCAGCATGAAATATATTCAAGAATAACGACGTAACTTCACAAGATCACAGAGCACCGTAATTTGAACCAAAATGAAAACAAAAATTGGAATCACCGAAGACAAGTAGTCAAACGTTAGCGACGGTATACATAAAATTTGTCCTACCTGCACTAGGACGGGTCGGGGATTGCGCGATTCGTTTCTTGTCAGCTGAGTTCATCTGGACCTCTAATAGTGATCCAGTCTCATGTTTTAGATTTCTCGTAGTTCCACTAACACACTTCTTGCGAAATCAAGGATAGTCCCTTCCCTGAAGTCAAAACCGAATCTTTCTCTCAACCTTTAGTGTCTACAAAAACTTTTCGCCAATAAGCCGCTGAAATAGTTCACCAAACATTAGGGCAGCAGTACCAGTTAATGGAAGACTTACCACCATACTACATATGCAATCTCAAAATTTATTGTTACTGTAGCATACTAACTGTTAAGACAATCCGGTGCAACTGCCAGCCATAACAATTATCAAAAATGGTTCAAATGGCTCTGAGCACTATGGGACTTAACATCTATGGTCATCAGTCCCCTAGAACGTAGAACTACTTAAACCTAACTAACCTAAGGACATCACACAACACCCAGTCATCACGAGGCAGAGAAAATCCCTGACCCCGCCGGGAATCGAACCCGGGCGCGGGAAGCGAGAACGCTACCGCACGACCACGAGCTGCGGACAACAATTATCAATAAAGCCAGCATGTCATCTTTCTCAAAGACGTCGCCATAGCCAATACCCACAGTATGGAAACCTTCTGCAAAGAGATTACAGCCAAATGCAGGAATCTGTCATATGAGGTAAAAGCCATGTGAAAACACAAGTCCGGGCACATCATCCCTCCGGTAATATCGCACAACGGTGTTATCTCAAACCGATCTCTGAGGACTATACGAGAAAAAACTGGTAACTGCAGAACGACTGACGAATATTTTGTCAGGTTCTCGGAGAACATATTAAATTTACTGATAACTTATTCATATCATTTCAGTACATCGATATCATGTAAAAATGAGACAGCTAATACTAATAACAATAATATGCTTAATCTAGGACGATGAGAAAATTATTCCAAATAGTTTAGGCCGATCGGCTTCACGGTATTTAAAGGATCATTCATTAGATGCGTTTCATGTGTCTTTTGCGGTAGCTGAGATTTTGGGTGTTCCTCTGTTAAAGACTATCCTTTCGGCGCTTCATGAATGTCCTAGGTAGGTGATAAATTTCAAGATACTTGAATAAACTAAAATCCTGAACAACGAACCACATATAAGAGTTGTTAATCCGAAGAAGTAGAATGCGCTTCCTATGATACTCTTACTGTTACTGTTACTTTATCGGCTGTTTGTCACTGTCTCTTGAAAATGTGAAGTTGGTATCACGTTATAAATTTACACATATTTAATCAGACGCGCTTCGTTTCGCTTCATAATGGAGCCTCCAAAAAGATTATAATTATAGAAAACAGCGACCACACATTCTGTTCTCGCAATCACTAAACGTTTGACTATTCATACGACACAAAAACACAAAGCCTGCTTAACAGAAAAATATCGTGAATTATTCTAAAATTAAAAGAATGCCTTTCAACTGTTCAAAATTCGTTGACTGTTTCCCAATAAAATACGTAACAATATTGATTATATAACGAAACAGCCTTCCTTTCAAGGGTGAACATATAGATTAACTTGCTATATATTTAAGTGGAACATTAAAACCTTCTTTTGATACTTATCATGTTATAACTATATTTCGAAACACTCGTGTCGGAACTGAAAATCCACCGCAAGATAGTATTTTAATCGAACCCAGGTGCACTAAACCAACGGTAGGAGAGAAAGAGTGTCATGAGCCTGTGTAGACAGTGCATTGTCACACTTCTTTCTATGTAACACTGCTGTTTACTTTTATTTCATCGAATGATGCCCCACACACACTTTCAAATTCTGGTAATGCTACTGCCTGGGCTTTCATTATTAGTATACCACTGGTAACCACAGCAGGAAAGCCTCTGAAAGAGTGTGATATCCATGTTTCCAATGTCGATATTCTTCGCAGTGGAGACCCGGCCTGTTTCCTTAAAAACATGCAGTACTCTCAGAGTACAGAATACAGCGTAGATGCTTTACACGTGTCTTCATTTCGACATTGTGTTCGTTTCCTTCCTGGTACCAAGTAGTTGTAACGCATTACTGAACATAGCTTTCCTGAAATTTAAGTCACTTTATTCCGTCTTTAGCTTGTTTTTGCACTTCTACTTAGTTTCAGATATTATAACTCAGTTTTGGAAACAGTGATGTCACTTGAATGTCCCTGTACTCCAATTCTTTCACAAGCATATTCAGTTCGCGAAATTGTTCAATAGGAACCTCGCATTCATCAGAAGAAGACAGGACTCACTCTCCTTTTACATCAGACAAAACATCCAGCCATTCAAGTAAACTTTTCTGTGCCTCACCTGTCTACAACCTGCCAGCTCGACTTTGAGACATAGTGTTTATAATGGCAACTCAGTCATCTGCACTACCATTATCACTGGCACTGGGTCATGTTCTATCATATTTACACCCGACACAGCGCCCGACCACAGAATTTTTCCGCAGTCAATAAGGCAGTCCTGCTTGCAACGAACGAACATAATCTTTGGACATGAAGTGTAACAAACATATATGGATATTGAAACACTGTGGTGATCTTGTCTGTGACTTTTTGTAACCCAAACTTTCTGTAGTTGAACGTCTTTCAGCATCAGACTGTGGATAAAATCCTCGCCTTTCGTCGTTCTAGTTTACCATAGCCATCTCGCTAGGACACAGTTGGCCATTTTACAAGAAAACTTAAAACTGAACAGCAGGATAACAACTAGCCGCGTGTTCGTACGACGACGTCATATGCAGGACGACAAATAGCTGACCATGATGCTCCCTCTAAACACCACGCTGAAATCCAGTTTTCAAAAATTTCATAATAGTCAAGTAAGTCGACGTGCATTAGCGCTGCCTGTCTTTGTATGTGCTTACTTACCGTTTTAGTTCAACTTAATATGTATCCCATATATCTGAACAGTACTCCAGTAAGCTTATACTGGATCGGTACTGTTTTTCTTACTCAGTCAACTAATATTTGACAGACCGGTATATTGTAGAGCTCTGAATAAATTCGTAGAGTTACGTAGGACGTCTGTGCAACTGATTGAAGGCAATTTGATTATTGTCATACGCGTTTCGCTTATTTTATCTGGGAAGCATCATCAGTGGCCTGTAATACATGTATCCTTTTATACTTTTATTGTATGTATAAAGGAAAACATGTGTTACAGGCCACTGATGATGCTTCCCAAATAAAATAAGCGAAACGCGTATGACAATAATCTAATTGCCTTCGATTAGTTGCATTGATGGTACATACCTCACGAATTCAAAGCAAGTAAGGGAAAGGCGGAAAAAAGAAAAATGACGACTCTGTTGAAGTATTTGCACAGTCATACGCTGATGGTGGATTGCGCTGCAATGTTACGATGATAACAGAAGCACCCTGCTTTCGACATTGTCAGCTACGAGTTCCCCGTCCCACGTAAAAGAGAGCTTTAAGCAGTTCCCAGAGGCTCAAACAACAGCATGTCAATTCATGGCCTCTCGAGAAAAGGCTTCGTAAACACACATAAGCTGCATACGTCGATACCGGCAAGGATTCTACCTTCCCCAGTTAGTGGACAAACGCGAAAGAGTTTATCACGCTGCTTATTCCCAAAGAAAATAACACTCACATAAAAACTGCTCCGTTTTACTGCAGCGCTGGCGTCTCTGTCCCTGTACCTGCTACCTGTCTAGACATCTTTGGTTGCTCCGACAGCGCAGTATGTGACCTGGCGTTGCAGTTAGTCATTTCGAAACGCAGTTACATTTAGCTAAGAGGTTCCAGAATAACAGCTTAGTTTCTGAATAAAGAAAATGCATGTGGTGGTTCCCGGAGCGTCGTTCGTGGAATGAGGAAGATATTCATCATTGTCGTCATCATTATGGGTAAAATATTCCGGAGGTAAAATAGTCCCCCATTCAGATTTCCGGGAGGGGACTACTCAAGAGGACGTCGTTATCAGGAGAAAGAAAACTGGCATACTACGGATCGGAGCGTGGAATGTCAGATCCCTTAATCGGGCAGGTAGGTTAGAAAATTTAAAAAGGGAAATGGATAGGTTAAAGTTAGATATAGTGAGAATTAGTGAAGTTCGGTGGCAGGAGGAACAAGACTTTTGGTCAGGTGATTACAGGGTTATAAATACAAAATCAAATAGGGGTAATGCAGGAGTAGGTTTAATAATGAATAAAAAAATAGGAGTGCGGGTAAGCTACTAGAAACAGCATAGTGAACGAATTATTGTGGCCAAGATAGACACAAAGCCCATGCCTACTACAGTAGTACAAGTTTATATGCCAACTAGCTCTGCAGATGATGAAGAAATAGATGAAATGTATGACGAGACAAAAGAAATTATTCAGGTAGCGAAGGAAGACGAAAATTTAATAGTCATGGGTGACTAGAATTCGTCAGTAGGAAAAGGGAGAGAAGGAAACATAGTAGGTGAATATGGATTGGGGGGGAAGAAAGGAAAGAGGAAGCCGCCTTGTAGAATTTTGTACAGAGCATAACTTAATCATAGCTAACACTTGGTTCAAGAATCATAAAAGAAGGTTGTATACCTGGAAGAATCCTGGAGATACTAAAAGGTATCAGATAGATTATATAATGGTAAGACAGAGATTTAGGAACCAGGTTTTAAATTGTAAGACATTTCCAGGGGCAGATGTGGATTCTGACCACAATCTATTGGTTGTGAACTGCAGATTGAAACTGAAGAAACTGCAAAATCGTGGGAATTTAAGGAGATGGGACTTGGATAAACTGAAAGAACCAGAGGTTGTAGAGAGTTTCAGGGAGAGCATAAGGGAACAATTGACAGGAATGGGGGAAAGAAATACAGTAGAAGAAGAATGGGTAGCTCTGAGGGATGAAGTAGTGAAGGCAGCAGAGGATCAAGTAGGTAAGAAGACGAGGGCTAGTAGAAATCCTTGGGTAACAGAAGAAATATTGAATTTAATTGATGAAAGGAGAAAATATAAAAATGCAGTAAATGAAGCAGGCAAAAAGGAATACAAACGTCTCAAAAATGAGATCGACAGGATGTGCAAAATGGCTAAGCAGGCATGGCTAGAGGACAAATGTAAGGATGTAGAGGCTTGTCTCATTAGGGGTAAGATAGATACTGCCTACAGGAAAATTAAAGAGACCTTTGGAGAGAAGAGAACCACTTGTATGAATATCAAGAGCTCAGATGGCAACCCAGTTCTAAGCAAAGAAGGGAAAGCAGAAAGGTGGAAGAAGTATATATAGAGGGTTTATACAAGGGCGATGTACTTGAGGACAATATTATGGAAATGGAAGAGGATGTAGATGAAGATGAAATGGGAGATAAGATACTGCGTGAAGAGTTTGACAGAGCACTGAAAGACCTGAGTCGAAACAAGGCCCTGGAAGTAGACAACATTCCATTAGAACTACTGATGCCCTTGGGAGAGCCAGTCATGTAAAAACTCTACCATCTGGTGAGCAAGATGTATGAGACAGGCGAAATACCCACAGACTTCAAGAAGAATATAATAATTCCAATCCCAAAGAAAGCAGGTGTTGACAGATGTGAAAATTACCGAACTATCAGTTTAATAAGTCACAGATGCAAAATACTAACGCGAATTCTTTACAGACGACTGGAAAAATTGGTAGAAGCGGACCTCGGGGAAGATCAGTTGGGATTCCGTAGAAATGTTGGAACACGTGAGGCAATACTAACCTTACGACTTATCTTAGAAGAAAGATTAAGAAAAGGCAAACCTACGTTTCTAGCATTTGTAGACTTAGAGAAAGCTTTTGACAACGTTAACTGGAATACTCTCTTTCAAATTCTGAAGGTGGCAGGGGTAAAATACAGGGAGCGAAAGGCTATTTACAATTTGTACAGAAACCAGATGGCAGTTATAAGAGTCGAGGGGCATGAAAGGGAAGCAGTGGTTGGGAAAGGAGTGAGACAGGGTTGTAGCCTCTCCCCGATGTTATTCAATCTGTATATTGAGCAAGCAGTAAAGGAAACAAAAGAAAAATTCGGAGTAGGTATTAAAATCCATGGAGAACAAATAAAAACTTTGAGGTTCGCCGATGACATTGTAATTCTGTCAGAGACAGCAAAGGACTTGGAAGAGCAGTTGAACGGAATGGACAGTGTCTTGAAAGAAGGATATAAGATGAACATCAACAAAAGCAAAACGAGGATAATGGAATGTAGTCAAATTAAATCGGGTGATGCTGAGGGGATCAGATTAGGAAATGAGACACTTAAAGTAGTAAAGGAGTTTTGCTATTTAGGGAGCAAAATAACTGATGATGGTCGAAGTAGAGAGGATATAATATGTAGACTGGCAATGGCAAGGAAATCGTTTCTGAAGAAGAGAAATTTGTTAACATCGAGTATAGATTTAAATGTCAGGAAGTCGTTTCTGAAAGTATTTGTATGGAGTGTAGCCATGTATGGAAGTGAAACATGGACGATAACCAGTTTGGACAAGAAGAGAATAGAAGCTTTCGAAATGTGGTGCTACAGAAGAATGCTGAAGATAAGGTGGGTAGATCACGTAACTAATGAGGAGGTATTGAATAGGATTGGGGAGAAGAGAAGTTTGTGGCACAACTTGACTAGAAGAAGGGATCGGTTGGTAGGACATGTTTTGAGGCATCAAGGGATCACAAATTTAACATTGGAGGGCAGCGTGGAGGGTAAAAATCGTAGAGGGAGACCAAGAGATCAATACACTAAGCAGATTCAGAAGGATGTAGGTTGCAGTAAGTACTGGGAGATGAAGAAGCTTGCACAGGATAGAGTAGCATGGAGAGCTGCATCAAACCAGTCTCAGGACTGAAGATCACAACAACAACATCATCAGCATCAGCATCATCATCATCATCATCACTACTAGTAGTTTTCTGCCTGCTGCCAGGTCCAAACGGTGACTCTTCTTCAGGTTCCGAGGAAACATTTACGGTAACAAGGCAGAGAAATCCCATATAACGTAGACAACACGACGGATCTTTTTCTTAAATTACACTGAGCGAGGTGGCGCAGTCGTTACCACACTGGACTCGCATTCAGGAGGACGACGGTTCAAATCCGCGGCGGCCATCCTTATTTAAGTTTTCCGTGAGTTCCCTAAATCGCTTTAGGCAAATTCTGGAATGGATGCTTTGAAGGGGCACAGTCGACTTCCTTCCCCATCTTTCCCTAATCCAATAGGATCGATGACCTCGCCGTTTTGTGCCCTCCCGCGAATCAACCAACCATCTTAAATTACAGAATAGAATTAATTGGTACCTCGCTAACAGACACATGTAATCTTTACTGAAAATTTAATAATGTTGTGATCGTCCCTGAATAGAATATGCGGGGCAGGAAGCGGAAGCCTTCTTCTGAAAGATTCTGCAAAATGGTTTAAAATTTGCACTTTATCATGTGGCACAGACATCATCTGTGGAACGGAGTGTGGTAATAACAATGGCCTGATAGTGTACAAGTAATTGCTTCGTAATTATAATCAAGGGAAAGTACTGAATACCTTTACGAATTTCAGGTGGAGCTGTAGATCTCCATGTAACTGGCTGAGTCAACCGCTTCTCATGTCAGTGGAGTGGAAAGGCATAACTCTCCAATAGGACAGTCTGAGTAAAATTTATTTGTTCTCTCATCATGATAATTTTATAAACATTCATTTTCCCACATGTTTGTTGTTCTGCAGTACTTTCGTGGTTTTATACAAATTTGAATGGTTCTGACAGAGAAGCGGATGGAACATTGCGTATTTTCGTACAAAAATGCTAAAAGAGTTTAAAAAAACTGTGTAGTTTCCATGAATCATAGTGTTGACGCACGGCACGTAGCCTTCTTACTACTATGACCAAATGAGAGGGCAAATAACAAGCAAGTTACGATGATGCTGTCCAAAACGTTCTTTCTATAGCTAAGAGAATGGAGGATATTTTGAGTAATTTTTGCGGTTTTAGAAGACATCATCATTGTGGTCCTCCAGAATAATACTTCAAAACAAGTGATAAAGCACTATCACAAACTAAACTCATGCTCATAAATTAAGGATAATTGCAGAATGTGGTGCCACGCAACGTGGCACTACACAAAACTGCCTTAATAGCATAGGCACATAAGGAACACACACGACACAGATCTGTTAAGTCCACGGTACTGGTGATAAGCTGACAAAACCATCCCGAAAGACATGTGCTACAAGACGCCACTGTTTCCTGCGCATGTACTCCAACATCAATATGGGATATGATCATCATGCACACGTAGGCCTACACAGGCCGCACAACGGGTTAGAATACTCTGGATCAGGTGGTCGAGCAGCTGCTGTGGTATAGCCTCCCATTCTTGCACCAGTGCCTGTAGGGACTCCTGAAGTGTCCTAGGGGTTTGAAGACGTGCAGCGATACGTCGACCGAGAGCATCCTAGACGTGCTCGATGGGGTTTAGGTCTGGAGAACAGGCAGGCCACTCCATTCGCCTGATATCTTCTGTTTCAAGGTGCTCCTCCACGATGGCAGCTCGGTGGGGACGTGCTTTCTCATCCATCAGGAGGAAGGGGGGACCCACTACATCTCTCAAAAGGCGGACATACTGGTGCAAAATGACATCCCGATACACCTGAAATGTTACATTTCCTCTGTCAAAGACATGCAGGGGTGTACGTGCACCAATCATAATCCCACCCCACACCATCAAACCACGACCTCCATACAGGTTCCTTTCAAGGACATTAAGGGGTTGTTATCCGGTTTCTGGTTCAACCATACCTGGACTCGTTCGTGAACATAACCTGGGACCACTGTTCCAATGACCATGTACTGTGTTCTTGACACCAGGCTTTGCGGGCTCTCCTGTGACAAGGGGTCAGTGGACTGCATCTTGCAGGTCTCCGGGCGAATAAACCATGCTTTTTCAGTCGTCTGTAGACTGTGTCTGGAGACAACAGTTCCAGTGGCTGCGGTAAGGTCCCGAGCAAGGCTACCTGCAGTACTCCGTAGCCGTCTACGGGCACTGATGGTGAGATAACGGTCTTCTTGTGGTGTTGTACACCGTGGACGTCCCGTACTGTAGCACCTGGACACGTTTCCTGTCTAATGGAATCGTTGCCATAATCTTGAGATCCCACTTTGTGGCACACGGAGGGCCCGTGCTACGACCTGCTATGTTTGATCAGCCTACGCCTCATAACGTCATCTTGGAGCCATTTTCAACACACACTCACCATTGGCACGTCTGAAAACGTCTGCACACTTACTCGCTGCATCGTACTCTGACATGCACCAACATATCTCTGCTTATGTGGACTGCTGCCAGCGCCACCGTGCGACGACCGCAGGTCAAATGCACCATATAGTCATACCCTGAGGTGATTTTAACCCGCAAACCGCCAACCAGAACGTTGTTTCACCATGTATCAGCATTATCCTTAATTTATGAGCATGAGTGTACAATTAGCGTACGAATGCAATGCAATAATATGTTTCTGTTACAGCACGAAATTTACATCAGACGAAACTGAACGAGGTGGATTGATATTCAAGAGAAGTCAGATTTTGATTTTTGTGATTTTTCTAACTCCCTTAAGAAGTATGCTCGGTGCTCTCTGACAGGGCATGGTCGATTTCCATCCCTATCCTTCTCCAGCCAGAGATCGTGTTTAGTCCCCAACGACCACATCGTCGCAGGAACCAAAACCTAATATTCGTCCCTTATTTCATACCAGAGGAATGGCGTGGGTTTGAAGGTGCGATATGGCATGGGGCATCCTCCACAGTTTCGCCTATTGCTAACTGACAGCAACAAATGCTACGGTTAGGAGCTCACGACCGTACACTTCCTACAATATATTCGTACACAGATAGACAGAAGACTAGCCTTCCTCCTGACCAAAAGATACCGCTGCATCTCACAGCTTGCCAGATGCACAAACATGACGTCAACTACGAAATGTGATGCATACCGTCACCTGGAAACTGATTTAAAAGTACTCGGGAAAATTCAGTGTTAGTGACTCGAACGTGTAAAGCAAAACCTTGAAAACATACCAAAAGACCTCTCTGGTTTGATTCTATGATATAATGTTCTGCTGGGAGCCTCTTGGTGGCAACTTAATTTTATTAAGCTGAAATTATGTTTATTTGCAACAGGACACAGTTTTATGCTTTTGGACGATTCCCTCAAACTTCTGCAGTTTATTTGCCTTTTATTGTTCCTGCAGAATGCGGATAAGGGCTTACCGAAAACGCCATGCCCAAACGGAGGCTCTGTGATATGGGAAAACTACGTACAGAAAACTGGTTGCTCCATCATTACAAATGATACAGATACAGTCTGGCAGCTGGAGAAGCGTCATGGCAATGTACCAAGTATTTACATCATAAGACTGACGTAGTTCCCCTTTGTATATAGGAAGAGTCCACAGGAAAATTTGCTACGAAATACACAAATTCTTTCACATTATCACAGCGCTTAATGCAGAGGCGACTGCTGACTCCCAACATACGTTAATACTATGTAACGCTTAGAAACATATAAAAAGACACGAAACCGTTTGACTATATGATCGGCGACCAGTCTTTGCAATCCGTTACCCGTTGGCAGACAATTAACTTTGAACTGCAGAGAACTGACGCAGATGTAGCGTTCATGGATTCCCGAGCGACTTTAAGGTGGTACGATCGATCACAAATCTAGTCGCGGGAATGCAGAAGTTAGAGAATAAAATTCATCAGACGAATGCTAAGGAAATTTAACTCGCACATAATGCAAATCGCTTATGAAACCCCATTTTGAGCAATTCCTCTGAAGTTTTAAACGCATTGCGAGGTTGGATTAACGGAATTCTCAACTGGTTTATTTACTTAACGCGAGAAAGCATGGAAAACGTTCAACAACCGTCCGTGGGAGACCCTGCAAGAAAGACGATTTGGATGACGAAGAACCTGGCTTTGAAACTTCCAGAAATCCTCGTTTCCCATACGACGGAAGGAACACATTATTTACCCCAACATTCAATCCCACGAAATGACCAAAACAGTAGAAATTCGGAGTTAACACCGAGGGATTTCAATAATCTTTCTTCCCGCGTACCATTTGTCAATGGAATAGGAAGGGAAAAAAACTACAGTAATGTACTCCACCATATAAAAAATGGTTCAAATGGCTCTGAGCACTATGGGACTTAACATCTGTGGTCATCAGTCCCCTGGAACTTAGAACTACTTAAACCTAACTAACCTAAGGACATCACACACATCCATGCCCGAGGCAGGATTCGAACCTGCGACCGTAGCAGTCGCGCTGTTCCCGACTGCGCGCCTAGAACCGCTAGACCACCGCGGCCGGCTCCACCATATACAGGGTGGTCCATTGATAGTGACCGGGCCAAATATCTCACGAAATAAGCATCAAACGAAAAAACTACAAAGAACGCAACTTGTCTAGCTTGAAGGGGGAAACCAGATGGCGCTACGGTTGGCCCGCTAGATGGCGCTGCCATAGGTCAAACGGATATCAAATGCGTTTTTTTTTTACATAGGAACCCCCATTTTTATTACATATTCGTGTAGTACGTAAAGAAATATGAATGTTTTAATTGGACCACTTTTTTCGCTTTGTGATAGATGGCGCTGTAACAGTCACAAACGTATAAGTACGTGGTATCACGTAACATTCCGTCAGTGAGGACGGTATTTGCTTCGTGATACATTACCCGTGTTAAAATGGACCGTTTGCCTACCCCTGTGAACCATGGACATTGCCGTTCGTGGGGAGGCTTGCGTGCCTCAGCGATACAGATGGCCGTACCGTAGGTGCAACCACAACGGAGGGATATCTGTTGAGAGGCCAGACAAACGTGTGGTTCCTGAAGAGGGGCAGCAGCATTTTCAGTAGTTGCAGGGGCAACAGTCTGGATGATTGACTGATCTGGCCTTGCAACACTAACCAAGACGGCCTTGCTGTGCTGGTACTGCGAACGGCTGAAAGCAAGGGGAAACTACAGCCGTAATTTTTCCCGAGGGCATGCAGCTTTACTGTATGGTTAAATGATGATGGCGTCCTCTTGGGTAAAATATTCCGAAGGTAAAATAGTCCCCCATTCGGATCTCCGGGCGGGGACTACTCAGGAGGACGTCGTTATCAGGAGAAAGAAAACTGGCGTTTTACGGATCGGAGCGTGGAATGTCAGATCCCTTAATCGGGCAGATAGGTTAGAAAATTTAAAGAGGGAAATGGATAGGTTGAAGTTCGATATAGTGGGAATTAGTGAAGTTCGGTGGCAGGAGGAACAAGACTTTTGGTCAGGTGAATACAGTGTTATAAAAACAAAATCAAATAGGGGTAATGCACGAGCAGGTTTAATAATGAATAAAAAATAGGAGTGCGGGTAAGCTACTACCAACAGCATAGTGAGCGCATTATTG
Organism: Schistocerca piceifrons; assembly: GCF_021461385.2. Taxonomy (NCBI): domain Eukaryota; kingdom Metazoa; phylum Arthropoda; class Insecta; order Orthoptera; family Acrididae; genus Schistocerca; species Schistocerca piceifrons. The sequence continues at coordinate 754,837,995 of NC_060138.1, forward strand.
TGGCCAAGATAGGCACGAAGCCTATGCCTACTACAGTAGTACAAGTTTATATGCCAACTAGCTCTGCAGATGAAGAAATTGAAGAAATGTATGACGAGATAAAAGAAATTATTCAGGTAGTGAAGGAAGACGAAAATTAAATAGTCATGGGTGACTGGAATTCGAGAGTAGGAAAAAGGAGAGAAGGAAACATAGTAGGTGAATATGGATTGGGGCTAAGAAATGAAAGAGGAAGCCGCCTGGTAGAATTTTGCACAGAGCATAATTTAATCATAGCTAACACTTGGTGTAAGAATCATAAAAGAAGGTTGTATACATGGAAGAATCCTGGAGATACTAGAAGGTTTCAGATAGATTATATAATGGTAAGACAGAGATTTAGGAACCAGGTTTTAAATTGTAACACATTTCCAGGGGCAGATGTGGATTCTGACCACAATCTGTTGGTTATGAGCTGTAGATTAAAACTGAAGAAACTGCAAAAAGGTGGAAATTTAAGGAGATGGGACCTGGATAAACTGAAAGAACCAGAGGTTGTAGAGAGTTTCAGGGAGAGCATAAGGGAACAATTGACAGGAATGGGGGAAAGAAATACAGTAGAAGAAGAATGGGTAGCTCTGAGGGATGAAGAAGTGAAGGCAGCAGAGGATCAAGTAGGTAAAAAGACGAGGGCTAGTAGAAATCCTTGGGTAACAGAAGAAATATTGAATTTAATTGATGAAAGGAGAAAATATAAAAATGCAGTAAATGAAGCAGGCAAAAAGGAATACAAACGTCTCAAAAATGAGATCGACAGGAAGTGCAAAATGGCTAAGCAGGCATGGCTAGAGGACAAATGTAAGGATGTAGAGGCTTATCTCACTAGGGTAAGATAGATACTGCCTACAGGAAAATTAAAGAGACCTTTGGATAAAAGAGAACCACTTGCACGAATATCAAGAGCTCAGATGGAAACCCAGTTCTAAGCAAAGAAGGGAAAGCAGAAAGGTGGAAGGAGTATATATAGAGGGTCTATACGAGGGCGATGTACTTGAGGACAATATTATGGAAATGGAAGAGGATGTAGATGAAGATGAAATGGGAGATATGATACTGCGTGAAGAGTTTGACAGAGCACTGAAAGACCTGAGTCGAAACAAGGCCCCGGGAGTAGACAACATTCCATTAGAACTACTGACGGCCTTGGGATAGCCAGTCCTGACAAAAATCTACCATCTGGTGAGCAAGATGTATGAGACAGGCGAAATACCCTCAGACTTCAAGAAGAATATAATAATTCCAATCTCAAAGAAAGCAGGACAGATGTGAAAATTACCGAACAATCAGTTTAATAAGCCATAGCTGCAAAATACTAACGCGAATTCTTTACAGACGTCCTCGGGGAAGATCAGTTTGGATTCCGTAGAAATATTGGAACACGTGAGGCAATACTGACCCTACGACTTATCTTAGAAGCTAGATTAAGCAAAGGCAAACCTACGTTTCTAGCATTTGTAGACTTAGAGAAAGCGTTTGGCATTGTTGACTGAACTACTCTCTTTCAAATTCTGAAGGTGGTAGCGGTAAAATACTGGGAGCGAAAGGCTATTTACAATTTGTACAGAAACCAGATGGCAGTTATAAGAGTCGAGGGGCATGAAAGGGAAGCAGTGGTTGGGAAGAAGGGAGTGAGACAGGGTTGTAACCTCTCCCCGATGTTATTCAATCTGTATATTGAGCAAGCAGTAAAGGAAACAAAAGAAAAATTCGGAGTAGGTATTAAAGTCATGGAGAAGAAATAAAAACGTTGAGGTTCGCCGATGACATTGTAATTCTGTCAGAGACAGCAAAGGACTTGGAAGAGCCGTTGAACGGAATGGACAGTGTCTTGAAAGAAGGGTATAAGATGAACATCAACAAAAGCAAAACGAGGATAATGGAATGTAGTCGAATTAAGTCGGGTGATGCTGAGGGAATTAGATTAGGAAATGAGACACTTAAAGTAGTAAAGGAGTTTTGCTATTTGGGGAGCAAAATAACTGATGATGGTCGAAGTAGAGAGGATATAAAATGTAGACTGGCAATGGCAAGCAAAGCGTTTCTGAAGAAGAGAAATTTGTTAACATCGAGTATAGATTTCAGTGTCAGGGAGTCATTTCTGAAAGTATTTGTATGGAGTGCAGCCATGTACGGAAGTGAAAGATGGACGATAAACAGTTTGGACAAGAAGAGAATAGAAGCTTTCGAAATGTGGTGGAACAGAAGAATGCTGAAGATTAGATGGGTAGATCACGTAACTAATAATGAAGTAGTGAATAGGATTGGGGAGAAGAGAATTTTGTGGCACAACTTGACTAGAAGAAGGGATCGGTGAGTAGGACATGTGTTGAGGCATCAAGGTATCACCAATTTAGTATTGGAGGGCAGCGTGGAGGGTAAAAATCGTGGAGGGAGACCAAGAGATGAATACACTAAACAGATTCAGAAGGATGTAGGTTGCAGTAAGTACTGGGAGATGAAGAAGCTTGCACAGGATAGAGTAGCATGGAGAGCTGCATCAAACCAGTCTCAGGACTGAAGACAACAACAACAACAACAACAACAACAACAAAATGGACCGTTTACCAATTTCGGAAAAGGTCGCTATCGTGATGATGTATGGCTATTGTGATCAAAATGCCCAACGGGCGCGTGCTATATATGCTGTTCGGTATCTTGGACGACATCATCGAAGTGTCCGGACCGTTCGCCGGATAGTTACGTTATTTAAGGAAACAGGAAGAGTTCAGCCACATGTGACACGTCAACCAAGACCTGCAACAAATGATGATGCTCAAGCAGGTGTTTTTGCTGCTGTCGCGGCTAATCCGCGCATCAGTAGCAGACAAATTGCGCGTGAATCGGAAATCTCAAAAACGTCAGTGTTGAGAATTCTACATCAACATCGATTGCACCCGTACCATATTTCTATGCACCAGGAATTGCATGGCGACGACTTTGAACGTCGTGTACAGTTCTGCCACTGGGCACAAGAGAAATTACGGGACGATGACAGATTTTTTGCACGCGTTCTATTTAGCGTCGAAGCATCATTCACCAACAGCGGTAACGTAAACCGGCATAACATGCAGTATTGGGCAACAGAAAATCCACGATGGCTGCGAAAAGTGGAACATCAGCGACCTTGGCGGGTGGTACGGTGCGGCATTATGGGAGGAAGGATAATTGGCCCCCATTTTATCGATGGCAATCTAAATGGTGCAATGTATGCTGATTTCCTACGTAATGTTATAATGTTACTGCAACATGTTTCACTGCATGACAGAATGGCGATGTACTTCCAACATGATGGATGTCGGCACATAGCTCCTGTGAGGTTGAAGCGGTATTGAATAGCGTATTTCATGACAGGTGAATTGGTCGTCGAGACACCATACCATGGCCCACACGTTCACCGGACCTGACGTCCCCGGATTTCTTTCTGTGGGGAAAGTTGAAGGATATTTGCTGTCGTGATACACCGACAACGCCTGACAACATGGGTCAGCGTATTGTCAATGCATGTGCGAACATTACGGAAGGCGGACTACTCGCTGTTGAGAGGAATGTCGCTACACGTATTGGCAAATGCATTGAGGTCACGGACATCATTTTGAGCATTTATTGCATTAATCTGGTATTTACAGGCAATCACGCTGTAACAGCATGCGTTCTCAGAAATGATAAGTTCACAAAGGTTCATGTATCAGATTAGAACAACCGAAATAAAATGTTCAAACGTACCTACGTTCTGTATTTTAATTTAAAAAAACCTAATTGTTCGTCTAAAATTGAGACATATGTTTGTGACTATTACAGCGCCATCTATCACAAAGCGAAAAAAGTGGTCCAACTAAAACTTTCATATTTCTTTACGTACTACACGAATATGTAATAAAAAATGGGGGTTCCTATTTAAAAAAACGCAATTGATATCCGTTTGACCTATGGCAGCGCCATCAAGCGGGCCAACCACAGCGTCATCTAGTTTCCCCCTTCAAGCTAGACAAGTTTCGTTCTTTGTAGTTTTTTCGTTTGACGCTTATTTCGTGAGATATTTGGCCCGGTCACGATCAGTGGACCATCCTGTATATAATCCAGTGGCTTGGGGAGCACAGACACCGATGGTTATTGTGCGTATTGAGTTAGTAGTGCTTCTTGTATATTTGTACCAAACTGAGAAATGCAATGTGAAGAATGTAAAAATAAAAGGCTTTTTCAACGTGACGCTGACACATTGAAGGTACTGTGCCTTTATTTCCCTTTGCACAGTCACAGCAATTTTTCCTTGTACGTTAGTCAATTGATTGGGACTGGCAAATAATGTATCAGCACGCTTCTGTTCAACAGAAACACCGTTTACTGGAGCACAATTTCAATATAGTTGGGACACAAGGGCCTCGGCAGCGCGTTGTGAAGCAAGTCATCATAAAAGTACACTGGAAATTTATAAGCGGATGTTGTTCTACATATGTGCAGTGGGGCACAGTTGATTTCGATTTCAAGATAGTTTGGACACAGGGGCCTCGACAGCGCGTTGTGAAGCAAGTCATAATGAAGTACACTGGAAATTCATAAGCGGATGTTGAGCTAAATATGTGCAGTGCGTCACAGTTGATTCGATTTCGAAGAGAGGTAACAATTAGGAATGTGGAGTTACTTCGTACAGAGGAGCTGTCTTGTTTGTGCTATATATGGAGAACGAACAGAGAAGCAGCAACGTGACCGGCGTACTGTTGTCGCCACGAGAGGCGTGGCTTGGAGGAAACTGCGGAGGAGGAAGGTCGCTCGGCGTCCCCAGCATTAACTTTCACTGGTAGTATGACAGGCACGGGTATCCGATGACGCGCGAAACGAGGCAGAAATCCAGGTCAGCGTGAGCGCCAGGAGGCGGTATGACATTGGCACTATTGGCCGCGTGACCCCGATTCCGGCGGCTAGCGCCTGCAGCAGCTCGGCGTAAGCGCCTGCCCCCTCCAGCGGGCCGGCAGCCGCCCCTCCCCCTGCGGCGACCCCTCCCACTGCCAGAGGCCGGACGCCGCTGCGCCTGGCGACAGCGCCGCGTCGTGACCTACTTACTGCCTGCGCCTGTGCCTGCCGTCCGCACCAGACACCCAGCCAGCGTGCCAGCCAAGCGCTTTCGCTGGACGCTCACTCTCGTTGGGAACTTAGCTGGCTTGCGGAAACACTGTCGCTCTAGCGTCAGCTTGCTGGGCGAATCATGGTGCTGTCAGCTCTTTATTCAGACCAGCTAATAACGCTGGCCTGCTTTTCAGCAGAAGTCTAACTCGTCACACACTACTCCTCGTTTTAGACGAAAAGAAGGAGGGAAGATTACAATTTTAACGTCTCGTTCGCTACTTCAGCCCTACTTCTCTCGATTTTGATTCCACACTCTTTTAACAGCTTACCCAAATCGCTCGTTTTACGCGACTCAGAAACGAATGAAAGAAATGAACAGACCGCATAACCATCTACTACACACACTGTTTGTAAAATGGGCAATACGATTGGCAGTTTATAAGCACTGCACAACACACGAGAGATAGTTGCAAAGTTTTAATTATTACGTCGAAAAAATGTAGTTACGTAACTAATTTTTCGTTTGCTTGCACGTGCCTATAGGCCTAATCACTCTTTCCTGTGTCACTAGCACCAGTTTCAGGTATGTTGACTACATCAACACATTTTGAATATTTTTACTGATCTGCGAGCTTTATTAATTTTTTTTACATTACAAACGTTAACTGTATGCGGAAAATATGTGAACAGTTTTAAAACAGAATGATCTGCATTACAATACACCGAAATACTGAAGTTACTAACTAGTACGAAGGCCACGACAAAAAATGAGAAGCCATTACGTATCGCCTCTAAAGTCAGTACTTATTACCTTTCCATCGCTACCGATCATAAATTATACCGCAAATGTAGATAACAAATAAGGTACACGCTGTCCGGTCCATCGACCTACACGGCAGCATGTCTGCATTTATAGTGTTGCATGAATGTCTAGACAGGAACCAGCACTGAGAGATGAACGACACTGCATGTCATTCGAAATACTCATTTGAAGTTTATAAGGTACGAGTAACCACCGAATCTTTAAGGAATCGAACTACCATGTGTAAAACAGCTTCAACCTTCTGATTAGTCTACGAATCAGTTAAGGTGTTAAACACGACTTTAAGCATGCAAGCGAGAAAACGCTTAGAAAAGGTTTGAAATTATGTGCAAAGCTTGTGGCAAATCACTAAGTACGCTGACTCAAATACTGTATGAATATAGTGTGTATATTTGCGCGCCGTGAAGTCCATTTTCTCAACCTAACATTACACCTATTAATGTGTACATCTTGAGAAAGCATTTTAAATTATTACATTCGGACAATTTTTATGTGACATACTGAAAATGAAATTTTTGTTGCTCTTGGAAGTCGTCAGATAGGCAAGCAGCAACTGAAACCGTGTACCATGAACGGTTTAGCCTTTAAGTAATATAGATAGCGACGAGATACAGCAACCTTGTATTTTACTGCATGATGATGCACAGAACATAATGCTCGTTAGAGCAGAATCCACGTAGCGGGCGAGGTGCTACGTCTACGTCTATATGACTACTCTGCATTGCACACGGAAGTGCCGGGCACAGGATTCATCGAACCACCTTCAGACAATTTCTCAACCGTACCAAACAGGAACAGCGCGCGGGGAAAGCTAGCATTTCACTCCCGTGTGGATTCTGATCTACCTTACTTTATTACGATGATCATTTCTGCCTACGTAGGTGAGTGTCAACAAGTTATTTTCGGATTAGGAGGAAAAAGATGGTAAGTAAAATTTCGTCAAAAAATCTCGCGCAACGAAAAATGCCTTTGTTGTAATGATTCACAACACATCTCGTGCACCATGTCCGTGACAATCTATCCCCTGTTTCCCGTTAACACAAAACTATCTGCCGTTCTTTCAACTTCTTCGATCTGCTCTGTCAATCTTATCCAGTAGCGACAAAGTGAACTGCCTCAGTCAGGATGCTCTCCGACTCGAATCCTATTAAACGTGTCTGGTATTAGGTAGGAAGACGTACTTTAGCTGCGTCGGCACCTCTCGTCATTGTTGAGAACTGGAGAGCTTTTTTCCCTTGAGGAGTGGCTAACCATTCCACAATAACATACCGGAAGTCTGAATTCATGCTTTGCATATGCGCAGTAGCGTTGCCCATTCGTGTTGCAGTACTGCTCCCGATTCGATACTACTAACAAGTATCCGTATTCGTGCGATCAATCCGCCCTAACGACACGGTGGTTGTACCCTAAGCGACCATTATCCTTTTTCTTTAACTGTCTATCAGTCCGTCAAGAGAAGGTTGAAAACGTTTCTGTAACAGTTTACAACGTCAAGCAGTATAAGGAACATTAGGGTCGGTTAGTACGCATTGAGGCGCGCGGAATGATAATGACGTGACGGGTGGCAAGAAATAAAAACTACAGTTCAGTGCTTTCGGCTACGACGAGGCGAACAAACAGCACGGCTCATTAATAACGGCGCGGCAGACGGCTGACTGTTTCCGGCTGTATCGAGTAACGCGGGACGTAAGCCAGCGGCTTATCCTGCCTTGTTTTGCAATGACGGCTTCATTTTACTTTATGTACGCCCACTGGAGTGGACATCAGCACCGCAAACGCGCGCGCGCAAGACGGGGAGGGAGAGGGAGAGAGAAGAGAAGCCGATCTACCAACATAATTACTACTAGTATGCCATGTACGATATTTTGATCTAGGATGGCAACAGCCGAACTAGGATGGCGAGACTTCCTTGCCCCGGTGTAGCGGAGCCTCTCTGCTGAAAATTGGTTTATCTTGGCAGATGAGTGAGCTTCGGGGGAGGAAGGAAGTTGGCGGCAGAGTATGTATAAGTTTCGCTGGTGGACACTGGGGAACGGTACACTGGTTGTAAGTGTAGGTTTGAGGGGCCGCTGTTTGTTCACTGGAGGCTACGCCGGACAAAACGGTTAGCTGCTCGCACGCTGTGTACAGGAGACAGTGGCTTGTACTAGGCGGCCTGCATATTACGTGTCTCTGGAGGACAGATTCGTGAATTTTAATGCAGCTGTTGCGTTGATGGAGTATTTCCTACATACAGACTCTGCAATATTACTGCCGTCAGTTTTTAGCACTACAGTATAGGATGGTGCATTCATTTCTTGTTACTGGTCTTTGTGATTAAAATTGGTGTTCTGTAATTGTGCAGCTCTGTTTTAGAGATTAGACAGCTGCTCTGAACATACTTACTAAATGCTATTGTGTAATGAGGATGGTACTACTAGCTCAGATCGACTTGCTGAAACAGTAATTAATATGCTAGCATTTGGCCGAGGCAGTGGCTAGAATGATTAAATTTGAAACAATAACTGTGCTAGTGGGTTCAAGGAGATCGTTTATGCAAATGACTAATACTGAGCTGTTCCAGGTGTAAGAGCCGATATCGTATTTCTATGGACTGACATAGAGTAATGCTGGATTGTAATGGACCCCTTATTGATGAAGCAGTGACCGGGACACGACCAGCCGTTTATGTATAAAAAACGGAAGCTTTGTTCCATCTCAGATTATGTGCTACTGAGCGAGCATTAACACTGAGCGGTATTGATCTTTTTCGTAAAACTGTTAATTGGTTACTGATTTGTATTTGTATCAGTTGCTATGTTTATGTGCGCCTCGTGAGTCAGTGTGAGAGAGACAGTTCTTTATAATTTACGTGAATACCGTTGAAATTTATTGTAGGATAAAGTTTTAGTTGCTTTGTTAGAATGTCAAGTTTACTGACTTAAGAGGTTGTTGGTTCCTTACTAAAGATGATTTCAGAACTAAAGTATTGTGTTAAAATATTTGCTTCTGAGAGTAATTGTTGTTTCAATGTTTAATACTGTTGCAGTAATAGTGGACCTGTCTAAAGAGAAATTTTTGTGCAGTCATCACAGACCGAAGTTTTATGTAAATGTGGTCTCTTATAAATATTTTAAATAATGCAAATGTAACATTGGCTGCTTACAACAAGAAAGTCCGTGCTTGCACCACTAATACAGCGTCTATTCTAAGTGCAGTCAGTCGCATTTTCTCTGGTATTTCGGCAGGTATTTGCAATTTTTCGTTTTTGCAAAGTGTAGGTGGAGTCCGCTGAAACAAATATTGCTCATCATGTCTTCCGTCGATGGAAAGCGTCAGTTCGTTTCCCGTTACAAATAAAATAATTTGTACAGTGGAATTGTACGTGCCCATTCGATAGAGCGGCTCCACATTAGCCTACTGAGATATTCGTTTCATCGATATGTATGAACAGGGATAGTACAACAAGAAGAACAACCAGAACTCTAGCAGCGACAGGACTGCCCTGGCCCGAGCTGGCTGCTAGCGCCATGCCGCCGCTGTGATGATAAAGTATTTGGTTTGTGGGACGCTCAACTGCGTTGTTATCAAAGCCCGTACAAATTCCCAATCTTTCCACTTTCCTGAATGATGATGAAATGACGAGGACAACACGATCACCGAACCCCGGGCGGAGACAATAGCAGACCAGGCCGGGAATCGAACCCGGGACCCCACGATTCAAAGGCAGCAATGCTGGCCACTAGGCCATGAGCTGCAGACTGCAGCAGCTGTGCTCAGTCGCTGCTGGGGTACTGACTATTCTACGTGTTTTATTGTCCCTGTTAATGCATATCGGTAAAAGAAATATTGCATCAGACTAATATGGAACCGCCTTGTCGAACGGGCGCGTAAAATTCCGCTTAAAAAACTGTTTGTAACGGGAAACAAAGAGACACCTTCTTTCGACGCTGGGAGTCACATGAAAGACGTGATGAGCAGCATATGTTTGGGCTAACTCCCGCTACATGCTGCAAAAACGAAATTGAAAAAATATACCGAAACACCAGAGAAAATGCGCCTGCCGACCCACAGCAGAGAGACTTTGTATTTGCAATATAGTCTCCTCAAAGTTACATACAGATTCGGTACGACAAGATAAAAGTCGTTGCTCGAGCTAGTCCTGGAGCGCGTCGTCTTGGTATCAGTGAATGAAGCGACTTCAGACATCCAGTTCATGCAGCTAGTACAGAATCGTGAGCTGCGACTGGATCATTATCTGCCAAGAGACTTCCCTAGAGCTCAAGGGAACGACTTCGGAAGACCGCACGATTCTTTTAAGAGAATGTGGGCAATCCCAGAATGACCATATCCAGGCGCTTGAATACAAAATCCATTGTAGTGCCTATACAAAATGACCACATCTATTGAAACCATAATCAGTACATTATAAATGAAGGAGTTAATGGAAGCACAGAAGAAGACAATAAAATCGCAGACTAAATAAAACTCAAGAAAGACACTGAAAGGTTGCGGGCTTCAACATAAACAGGGCGTAATGCAGAAGACCTTGAAAGGATGTTCATTCGGTACTAACCGTATCACAAACACTTCAATTTTAGGAGGTCATAGTCATGCTCAGAAAATTTTTCCAGGTGAAAGACAAGATGAAATGAATTCAAATGCTTAAGAGTTTGCTACTATGTAATAATGCTTAAGCTTCGTTCATGTAATATTCTGTAAAACATTCTTTGTTGTTCCCGTATTTCGAATTTTGTGAACAACATTTCAAATACCTCACTTTTGTGACATGGATACATAAAGTGGACGCTTATGATGTACTATGTTGGAGGATGGACGACATAATCAGGGAGAATGGAAACCCGTGTTGGCTCTCTTTCTGCCACTGACAGATAACAGCGTCGAAGTCCCCAAACGACGAACTAATAACAGCAAATAACGCCCTACGCCCTGTCTCCATTGGTGAATGCATGTAAACTTTGAAAAGTTCATCCAGGACAAAGACGGACAATCAACCGACCAGCTGTGGAGAACGACCGTCTCTAACGTGGCGCACTCTCTCCGATGATGAAAACTTTTTAGACCAACCAAGATTCGTGTCAGCTATCACGAGAAAGGCCGTCATCTTTTCACCAACATTTATCTATGCTGGCGACAGTGACAAGTAAGCAATGATTTGCAGCAATCACAGAATAGAGATGAATTTCATTTATTGACGCCCGACAACAGAATACGACATATTTTCAAAAGACGATGTTCGTACTGTAGTACAACGATACGGCATCCACTTATCATTTTAAATTCATTTCTGTGTTATCCGTATAAGCTTGCGTGTGTGTGTGTAGGGACGGGGGGGGGGGGGGGAGATATTTGTCATAGACAGTTGCCTGTCTTCAGCATTCGGTTCACCAAAATAAGTTTGATATAAGGAAAAATTTAATACGATGAAAAGCGATGAATTCGTGACATAAAGATGGCAAATGAGTTGGTGGTGGTGGCTCCTGGTAACTGTATGTAGGGATTTTGGAAGAAGAATCTACTAGAGAAGATCTGTGAAAAAGGCTGGGCAGGGGGGGGGGGGGGGAGGTTACTGTAGATGGCATGTGGGAATTAAAAGGTAAATAGGATATCAATTTGCAAGGAAGATTGGAGGGGGGGGGGGGGGAGTGCTGGGCCATGTGAGGTAGATCTCCGGGATTTTGCTACAGTCTACCCATGTAAGTACAAATTCTTTGTGAACAGGCTTTAAGGCAAAAAAAAAAAAACACTCAATACAACTTTTAACAACGTTGAACCTAAACAGGAATGAAAAGTACAGAGCCACATACATAAATAAAAATCAGTTTCCGCATGCATGAAAAATAATCACCTTAGAATTTTTCTTTGTTGTCTTCGTTATTGTCAGAACAAGATTTGTATGAAAGAGAATTTTTGGTGAAACCGCCAGAAAAGTCGGAAATTAAAATCAATTGTAGAATATCATCACTTGAGGACGGCTTGACTGAATTGACTGATTTTTGTTTGTGTGTGCACGTTCGTAATTGTTGATGGTAATGGTATTATTTTTATGAAAAAGAAAGTTAAAGAAATTGTGTTCAGTCTGACAATTCTGTTGTCACATGTTTTCATAGCAAAAAAAGTTTGACAGTTATATAAAGGGGAAACGTTGTTACCGAAAAATCTGGAAAATTTCTTGACCGATTAACTACAACTTTTACCCGATACTCCAATGAACGGTCGGACGAACATAGGCACTTATTTTTGTGATATGTATAATACGTACATATACATGTAATGTATAAAGGGAAACATAGTTACCACAAATCTCGAAAAGTTCTTGACCGATGTACTTCCAATTTTTACACGATATTCTAATGAACATTTGGGCAGACATAGGATACATATGTTTGAAATATATTACATATATAAATATATATGTAATATATAATGGTAAACGTTGTTATCAAAAATTTCGAACATATCTGCGGCTTTACTTCAAATTTTTATACGTTTCTCTACTGAACATTCAGACGGAAGCAAACAAAGAAGGGGGAAGAGGAGATGGAGAGAGAGAGATGGGTGGGGGGAGGAGAAGTGCAGACCTACTGAACATTCAGACGGAAATGAACATAGAGAGAGGGGGGAGGAGGGGACAGACAGAGAGGGAGGAGGAGGTTATGCACAGGGAAATGGGGGAAGGAAAAGATGTACGGAGACAGAGGGGGAAAGAGATGACGGACAGAGAGAAGGGGGTGCTGGTGGGTGGGGGGGGGGGGGACGAAATTTATGTTGTATACAGAATTTAGCAACTGTGAAGCATTTCCGGGTCGCTAATTTATTGAAAAACTTTATTTCGCTACTACTTAATTATATAAAAGTATTAGAAAACTAGACAGAATAGTTACAGTAGTACATGCACCACCATTCGTCACATTCAACTCAAACAGGTATTTTTCTTTCTTTTTGGTACAGAGCTGCGCCCTCCCATGTGATGTAAGAAGTAGCGGGAAATTAAACTACAGGACAGTACATTACGTCAGGCTATGTCCGAATGACTGGCACAGCTAAATAACGAAAGTAAATTATACTAATATTAAACATTTCAGCATAAAATGAATTGAGAAATGTTCCCTCTATTTCACTTGCAGCTTAGACTGATATTCGCTAACTGAGCGTGAAACGAATGCAACGAACTCTCATGACTGGAACATAAATACGCCGAGGAGGTGCCTGGAAATCCCCAGCGCCTGAAACCTTGAACCACGAGAGGTACAGACAAGACGCTTTTGTTTCCCGTCCGCACAGCACCTGGCTTTTCTAGGAACATCTCTCTCTCTCTCTCTCTCTCTTTCTCTCTCCCCCCCCCCTCTCTCTCTCTCTTTCTCTCGCTGCATCTCCCGTCGTCATACGTGCAGCCGAAAGAGATCTCGTAGTGGGCTATGGCACTGGACTCGTATTTGGAAGTACTGTCGTTTCCCAAAATTGATTGAGACAAATGCTGGGATGGTTATATTGAGGACACGACCGATGTCTTTTCCGATTTTTCTCCTTGCCGTGTTTGTGCTCCGTCTCTAATAACCTCGTCGCCGATAGGACGTTAACCGATCTTTCTTCATACTCCCACAGATTACCTAGAGCGCCTGTGAAAAGATGAACGATCTAAGTTTGTTAACAAACCCTTCGTCATGGTCAGTTAGCACAACTCGTAAAAATAGCTGCGCTTGACTACTTATTGTCTACCGTAACTGTGCATTTTATACCTACAATATCTCATTTCCCTCTGTTTTTTTTTCGCTGTTTGCTTTCTTCTCATTTTCTACTAAATATATCTAATTTTTTGCTGCGGCTATTACTTTCCAAATTCTTCCCTAAGTTTTATTTCTCCGTATCCGGATCAAGATTATCTTTTTTGGTTTTTAATCATACAGCCTCATGTTTCCTGCAATGTTCCTTGCCAGCACTAGTAGCATACCTTTTGATCTTTGGTTAGCTTTTAGTGCAAACAACGGATGCTGAATGCGAAAATTATCGACACGCTGGTGATAAATGCTCTCTCGGCAAAATCCAGAAAAGTACATCTGAAGAGAGAGGCTGGAAAATGCTGTTACTGCTTCTTCAACAAAGTTACTGCCAACTTTTTTTTTCTCATTTAATCTCCAGAGTGTGTACTCTATTTAGCCATCTAAAACACTTGGTTACGGTGTAAACTGAATTGTATGAAGAAAATACATGAATGCTTATTTACAGATTACACAAATCAACAAAAGTTTTACATTACCCCTTTCCCTCGAAATGAATGGCACATAAAAAAAATTGACTCTGAGACATGTATATGTGTTAATTTACGATGCGTCCAGATCACCAAAGTTTGGCGATACGATCCCACTATTGGCTACAGAATCTTATCTTGTACCATAGGGCAGTGCGATTGCCCTCAACAACAACGAGAGGTGCACAACGGTTACATGTCATGCCACTGCAGTACATCACTCCACCACCACCTTGTTTCACGTGTGGGACACAGTGCTTCGAGGCTTTCGATATTACAGAATTCTCTCCAAACACGTTGTCTACGATTATCAGCCTACAAACAGATCCGAGTTTCGTCCGTGAATAACATCCGACGTCAATCCTGGGGCGTCCATTCTGCATGATATCTTGCCATTTATAACGGAGTCCATGGTGGTGGTGTGTAAGATGTCATGCTCGCCATAGTAATCAGGCATACGGATTCGCATCATGCAATCGTCTCCTAACGGCTTGATACGATACATGACGTCCTGTAGCCTCTTCGAAAGCTGAAATCAGTTCTGGAGCACTCATCCCACGGTTCCTGTAACTCAAGTCGCAGATTTCCATCACTCTGTGCACCTGTCTAACGTGGGCAGCCTGTGCAGTGAAAGTCCTCAAAACTACTTGTCACCTGGAACCGATTCCATGTCCGCACCACGTCACTTTGGCTCCGGTGCACAAGTCGAAGAACTTCAGTGGTTGACAAGCCCTGTGCACGGAGCCGAATGATGGTGGAAATCGTAGATCGGTCCAGATGTGTCTTAGTAAACCACGGCCTTGCAGGAATTAGATGTTGTAACACCACACAATAACCAGCTTTCATTTGTTGGGATACGCTGCATATCTCTTGGCACTGATATTTTCCTTGGCTCTTGACTTCACGCAAGTAGTTTGCATACGGTAATTCCAAATCAAAGGCAGTGCCTGTAGATGCAGCTAATTCGCTAATACGTTCATTTCCTCATTTTAGTGGATATCAGCCTGAGAATGCACCCACAGCAACTTGACTATCTGCACCATCCGTTAGCTGCAAACATATGCCAATACTACATCAAATGTATTACAGTTAACAGTTTTATTCCATCTTCGGTGTTGAATATTTTAAAGGGCACAGTGGGAGTCAGCATCAATTAGCATCTTTAAGTAGGGAGCTTCCGAAAGCGCCACTATTTCCGTAGTAAAGACAGAGCGCTTTGAGTCAGTTTGCTTTCCTGGCTTGGATCTGAGGACACAGAAAAGCAAATCCACTATTCTCATCTTGCAGAATTTGGATCCACTGGAGATATATGCAGATATAACCAGGCCACTGAGCTGCAACGAGACGATTATAGCTGCAGTTTACATAAACATCTTCCGAGCTGATAGTGTTAAAATAATAGAGTGGAATCTTGGAGCTGTCAATATCATATTCAAATAAAAACAAATGGGAAGAACATCGTATAGAATGTATGATAGGAGACCACGTGTCCAAGCTGGTACAGATGGCAGGAATTTTATTTCTTGCGTAGGAGGCAATCCATAATCAGTAAATACAGTCTCCCCCTTTTACAGACAGAACTATCCATGAAGACAATCCCCTGAACGTAAAATTCATCTAACAATATTTCACGTCTAATGCTCAACAGCATTTCCCCTACCTCCACTACTAGGGCGTTTTTGGGCGTCGAAAGCATGGCTCCAAGACAGGTACGAATGGCACTGTATTAACGACAATCTAATCTGGAGAGACAAACTTTAGGAGCATTTTGGTACAGCAGACAGCCATAATATAGACGAGATCGAATAAAGCCCCAGTACATGGTTAGTGCCAACGGCGTTGTCGCAGTGGTAACACCGATTCCCGTCAGATCACCGAAGTTAAGCGCTGTCGGGCTGGGCATCAGGAATTCCTTCCTGAACCAAAAACCGATAACTAACTGTGTATTCTAGTAATTAGTTTTTAGCCGGCCGTTGTGGCTGAGCGGTTCTAGGCGCTTCAGTCCGGAACCGCGCTGCTGCTACGGTCGCAGGTTCGAACCCTGCCTCGGGCATGGCTGTGTGTGATGTCCTTAGGTTAGCGACTCCGGTCTCGTAAACTGACATACGGTCGGGAGAGCGGTGTGTTGACCACATGCCCCTCCACCATATCCGCATCCAGTGACGCCTGTAGCCTGAGGATGTCAGGGCGGCCGCTCAGTACCGTTGGGCCTTTCTAGCATGTTCGGACGGAGTTTAGTTTTAGTTTTACGTGGTGAGTAGAATACCCCGCTGCACTCCCAATCTTACACGGGTGAGTGAGTGAATTACGAGTGACTTACACTTAACAACGATTTACACGATGTTTATGTTTGTACAGTGTCCGTATATTACATTACAACGTCCTCTGGACATGCATACATATCTCAAAAAATAAACACCGTGTTTATGATTCACCGTTGTTATAAATATTACGAAATGAATTCGCGAACTGCGAATACGTATTGACGTAAGCTGCTTATTTTATTAATGACGCTTGAAAATTTGTGCCGGGCCGGGACTCGAATCCTTATATCCTGCTTATCGCTAAGATGGAAATCCAAATGCGAGTCCTGGTCTGGCATAATTTCTCTAGTGTCATTAATAAAATATGCAGCTGATGTCAATACATATTCGCAATATGCGAATCAATTTCGTAATGAGTGCATTTAAACCTTCTTCGCACTTAGAAAGGAAGACAACGAAGTCATTAGAGACAGAACACAATCTTGAATCGTTTTCAGGATGGGAAAACAAATCGGCCGTGCTGTTTCACAGGAACCATCCCAGCATTTGCCTGGAGCGATTTAGGGAATCACAGAAAATCTAAATCACGATGGTCGGATGCGAATTTGAACCGCCGTCCACCCGGATGCGAGTCCAATGTCGTAATGTTACTTAAAATCACTGATTGCGGTTGTCCCATAATACATTATGTCTGTTTTTCCAATGTCGTAGCCATATTGGCATTCAGTAACAGTAGATCGAATGTGAGGTGCCTAGCTTAGCCATTTATAGAAAGTAGGCATTCCAGGTAAAATATCACGCTGGATTCCTGGGAACTATATTTAACTCTCGGCTAAGCTAGGCACCTCACATTCGATCTACTGTTACTGAATGCCAATATGGCTACGACATTGGACTCGCATCCGGGTGGACGACGGTTCAAATTCGCATCCGACCATCGTGATTTAGATTTTCTGTGATTCCCTAAATCGCTCCAGGCAAATGCTGGGATGGTTCCTTTGAAAGGGCACGGCCGACTTCCTTCCCCGTCCTTCCCTAAACCGATGAGACCGATTACAGTCAATATGGAACTGGACAAGGTGAGCAGGACTTTACTCGCAAAGCTGTTTCATCAAAACGACAGCAGCAGTGTTACTGCTCTTCGCTAGCATCGACGCAAGGAATATGGAGAGGTCCTGCCCACACCACACTCGAAGGACATGACTCAAAAATTCGAAGTAATCGGTGAATTGGGAATTTCTCCTGGAACAGGTCGATTGCCAATTGTGCCAATTGTTGAGTAAGTTACAGTTGCCATGGCTGGGAATGCTGGACGCAATCTGCGATCTTCAAACAGTGCACGAGCTGTGTCACTATAGCTGAACATTCCACGGTCCGCTGTTAGAAGAGTGCTTCGAACAGTTGTGGAATGACATCCGTAGGAACTTCCAGGTTGTCGTGGATCTAGATGATCGTCACACTGAGCAACGTTTATAAGCTGGAACGTAAACGAGTTACAGAATTAATAAATGTTACCCCATCATGTGGAAATTAAAATGTGTTTCTTTCAATGCTTCATTCGTTATTTCTCTTCCATGCTCCGTTACAAATGTTTCTACAAAGTTTCATTGTCCTACTACACTCGTTTTTCACGGCGGTCCTCTCCAGTGGCGGAAGTTTAATTATAATCGCCCTGTTCATTACTGTATCTGCTTACTGCCACCAGCTGCCGGTCAGGTTAGTGGGTAGTGTTTGTCTGCTGAGGCACATCCGCACGTAGAGTTCCGTCCTGCCGTGCGGGTTAGCCGAGCGGTCTGAGGCGCCTTGCACGGCCCGTACGACTGCCCCCGTCGGAGGTTCGAGTCTTCCCTCAGGCATGGGTGTGTGTGTTGTCTTTAGCGTAAAGTTAGTTTAAGTTAGATTAAGTAGTGCGTAAGCGACGACCTCAGCAGTTTGGACCCATAAGACCTTACCACAAATTTCCAGTTCCCTCCTGTTCCGCGCTGTTGACCGTGTATGCTTGTGGAGGGCAGCGGAGGGAAAATTAGTGTGTTTTGGAAATCAGGAGCGCTGAAAGTTATTGGAGTAGGCAATAAATGTTGTTGTCCCCAGTGACGGATGCCCAGGCTGGCATACGAATGTGTGCTGTTCAGGACAGGACTGATCCGTGGATGGGTGTTGTCCCCAATAGTAAGCAGAAATCGCAATAGCAGAGACGCAAAGTTCAACAGAATGAGGTCCACTAAATTTGAGGCATCTCATATGAGACAGACATTGTTCGAAGGCAATTAAATCACTGCCTGGCAGTTGCCACATACAGATCCACCGGACATCTAGTTCCATGGATAAACACAGCTTCTTGAAAAGTTTTAGAGTAGAAGGGTAACAAGCAGGACTGCAGAATAACATTTTTTTCTCACCAGCCCCTATATATCGCTTCTAACACCTATAATGGGGAAGACAGCTAGCACGACTTGCAAAATCTCCGCTTCCTTCTTTTTTGTATCAACTTTTCTTATTGCTCCCAGTTTGTAGACATTCAAGAAGGAATGTAAGATTCTATATTTTAAGACTTCAAGACTTCGCTGTTGATTAGAAAAAACTTTTCTGGAATCTTCAATTCGCCCTTCATTTTTATTTTTCCAACAGAAAAAATGGTAATTATAGCATTCTTCAGTTCCTGTAAGGAAAGACGCAAGTCTCCCTAGAGTAGTAGGATGCAAACAGCCTATGCTTATATCCATACTTTCCGTATAAACAACGTACGGCCTACGTAGAAGTTAGGAGACCGTTCAGAAGTTAGTTTCCACTGGAGGGGTGTTGATAACATTTTGTCTGTTGTAGCTACATTTGAAACTTTAGTAGCAAATGATGCTTGGTTAGTTTCTGCAATGAAGGTTTTTGATCCCTTAAATCTAGAATAACCTCATTCTGCCGCTTATTACCCGTGCTGAATAAGATGGAGACATCCTCTTTTGATAACTCTACCTTCTCCTCTTCTGGACGTATTTCAGATGCACCACCAGAACGACCGCCGACGAGTGGCTCGTAGCGTTCATCGTGCTGTTCGATGTAGTTCCTGGAGAGGCTGGAAAGGGAACTTCACCTTGATGTAGCCGGTGGGCAGCAGGTTGTTCGCGATGTTGTCCACCGGGGTCATGGAGATCACCACCCTCCCTTCACTATATATTACAACGTAAGTAGCGTGGCTTATCACCGAGAGGAAATCCAAATATTATAGTATGTTGCAGATAAGGGTACCAACGTAAAACCAGTGTTCGTACACTATAAGGAAAGCTCTGGCATCACACGGAAGAGCGACCTCTGAGCACTTCTAAACACTTCCGCGTCAGCGAGCTAACTGAGCTGCATCGCCAACATCTTTACCCTTCCCCTCCCAGCTGAGTTAGTGATCCTCGATGTTGACGTGACGCTAAACCTTAATCGGCAGTCCCCCATTCTACACAAGTATTAAGTGAAAAACTGTAAAGAGCTTGGCAGACGACGGAAATCAGTCGCTTTAAAATAGCTACAGAATAAGAAAGCTGGAGATCTGTATCAAAATACACTAATGAGCGAAAACATTATGATCACCTTTGTTTGTCCGGCTTTGGAATGAAATACATGATTGACTCTGCATTTCAGGGATCCGAAAGTTTGTTGGTAGGTTTGTGGATGAATGTGGTATTAGATGACTACGCGCAGGTCATGTAGTTCGCCTAAATAACGGGTGTTGATTGGCGTACACGGTGATGGAGCTCGATAGCATTTACATCACGCGAATCTAGTCGCAGTGGCATCAAAGTGAGTTCACTATAATGCTCCTCAAACCACTGTAGCACGGTTCTGGCTCCGAGACATCGACAGTTATACTGCTGAAAGATGACAACGCCGTCAGGGAAGACATCAAGCTAGAAGGTATGCAGGTTGTTCGCAGCTGCCAGCGTGACTTCGATTACTACCACAGGTCCCATGCAAACGCAGAAGAATGTCTCCCGAAGCATAATACTGCTCCCACTAGCCTGCGTCCGTGGCGCACTGTACGTTTCTAGCCGCCGCTCACCTCGATGACGGCGTTTGTGGAGACGACCATCGACCTTGTGTAGTAAAAATGTGATTCACCCGAAGAGCCGACACGTTTCCATTGATCGATGGTCCCGTGCCCACTGCAGTCGTAACTGATGTCGTTGGGTCAGCACATGAACACTAATGCGATAAGCACTGTGACCGAAACACTTGTGCCTGCACCAGCACTGTGCTCTTTCGGCAGAGATGCCACTACTTACAGAGCAGACAAACATCCGAACCCCACATCCTGTGAAGAGTCGTGGACGTCCAACCATTTAGCGCCTAGTGGTAGTTTCACTGTTCTGTCTCTTTCCGTACATACTAACGACAGTAGCACGTGAACATTCGACCAGCTTCGCCGTTTTTGAGATACTCATTCACAAACTATGCATAATAATAATCTGCCGTTTGTCAGAGTCGCTTATCTCAATGCATTTCTCAATCTGCAGCCTATATCTTTGCTAGGGTGATCCCCTGTCCGTGTCCGCTCCGCTTATGGACTTTTGTTACCGCGTCACGTACCTGCAACGCCACCACGCGGCATTCAACGTCGCGGTGGCCTGTGGTAATAATGTTCTGTCTTATCAGTGTATAAAAACAATGTATCGTACGATACTTGTTTCACCACTTGATATTATGTTGGTATGTTGATTTACTAACTCAAAATTTCAGGCATGCAAGAAGTTTATTAAGAACGGAACCTGCAGAGAGCGAACACCTTTCCGCACAGTATTAATGAGGTGTTATCAAAGTGTAACATTTTTCATGGCGGGAGTTCATATAGTGAATGCGGCAGTTTGTTTTAAATGAGCGTATATTACGAACTTCCAGATGGACTATAAGTGCGCAGATGGTGGAGTGACAATACCAAGACATTTGAATAATGAGCCGCATGTAGCTCGCCAACTGATATCGCAGCTCGGTTTGACTGCAGTTTTCTGGACTAGGAATATCCATTTTTCATGTTGAGAATGGGATATTGGTGAAATGCTATGACTCTGACAAACTTTTGAGCGTAAGTAAATTAACAAACCAGTAGCATCTATCGTTCTGTAATTCACGCAAGACGCTTATAATTGAAGATCTCATTCTCAAGTGGACGTTCAACTTACGACGTCAGTGTGTCATCGCGGATCTTCTTGTTTCAAGCTGCTTACATTCATATCCGTCAAATAACTGAGACGACGAACGACGTGTACACTATGTGATCAAAAGTATCCGGACATCTGGCTGTGCCCTCCATCGGTAATGCTGGATTCAATATGGTGTTGGACCACCCTTAGTCTTGATGACAGCTTCCAGTCTCGCAGGCATACGTTGAATCAGGTGCTGGAAGGCTTCTTGGGTAATGGCAGCCCATTCTTCACGGAGTGCTGGACTGAAGAGAGGTACCGATGTCGGTCGGTGAGGCCTGACACGAAGTCGGCGTTCCAAAACATCCCAAAAGTGTTCTATAGGATTCAGGTCAGGACTCTGTGCAGACCAGTCCATTACAGGGATGTTACTGTCATGTAACCACTCCACCATATGGCGTGTATTATGAACAGGTGCTCGATCGTATTGAAAGATGCAATCCTCATCCCCAAATTGTTCTTCAACAGTGAGAAGCAAAAAGGTACTTAAAACATCAATGTAGGCCTGTGCTGTGATAATGCCACGCAAAACAAGGGGTGCAAGTCCCCTCCATGAAAAACACGACCATACCATAACACCACCGCCTCCAAATTTTACTGTTGGTGCTACACACGCTGGCAGATGACGTTCACCGGGCATTCGCCATACCCACACCCTGCCTTCGGATCGCCACATTGTGTACGGGGATTCGTCACTCCACACAACGTTTTTCAACTATTCAATAGCCCAATGTTTACGCTACTTACACCAAGCAAGGCGTCGTTTGGGCGTGATGAGTTACTTATGAGCAGCCGCTCGACCAAGAAATCCAAGTATTCTCACCTCCCGCCTAACTGTCATAGCGCCGCGCGGGATTAGCCGAGCGGTCTGAGGCGCTGCAGTCATGGACTGTGCGGGTGGTCCCGGCGGAGGTTCGAGTCCTCCTTCGGGCATGGGTGTGTGTGTTTGTCCTTTGGATAATTTAGGTTAAGTAGTGTGTAAGCTTGGGGACTGATGACCTGAGCAGTCAAGTCCCATAAGATTTCAAAATGGCTCTGAGCACTATGGGACTTAACTTCTAAGGTCATCAGTCCCCTAGAACTTAGAACTACTTAAACCTAACTAACCTAAGGACATCACACACATCCATGCCCGAGGCAGGATTCGAACCTGCGACCGTAGCGGCCGCGCGGTTCCAGACTGTAGCGCCTTTAACCGCTTGGCCACCACGGCCATAAGATTTCACACACACATTTTTTTAACCATCATAGTACTTGCAGTGGATCCTGATGCAGTGTGGAATTCCTGTGTGATGGTCTGGATAGATGTCTGCGTATTACCCATTACGACCCACTTCAACTGTCGGCGGTCTGCGTCAGTCAACAAACGAGGTCGGCCTGTACGCTTTTGTGCTGTACGTGTCCCTTCACGTTTCCACTTCACTATCACATCGGAAACAGTGGACTTACGGATGTTTAGGAGTGTGGAAATCTCGCTTACAGACGCATGAAACAAGACACCCAATCACCTGACCAAGTTCGAAGTCACGAGTTGCGCGGAGCGTCCCGTTCTGCTCTCTCACGATGTCTTAACACTACTGAGGTCGCTGATATGAAGTACCTGGCAGTAGGTGGCAGCACAATGCACCTAATGCGAAAAACGTATGTTTTGGGAGGTGTCCGGATACTTTTGATCATACAGTGTATGTAGACGTCGTAAATAAAGTTTTTCTATCTAAATACAAAAATATTTCTTCTCGGCAGGAATCATGAATGAATATAGATAAAATGCGAGTAGCTGCGGTATTTGTTCAGTGCAAGTTGTCAACAAAGAATACTATATTGACTGAGTGATACATTTTGATCAAGTGTTTTACGCACAGGTTCGTGATACTAGACGCCATGTTACTAAGTAGACAGCATTGTATTACTGAGCTTTGCACTAAAGGGACGAATGCTTGCAGATATCGCAGTTGTGGAGACGGAACCAACATTTGAACACAAAGTTGACATATATATTATCAATAGGATAGGAAAGTTAGACTGGTTTGCAAAATTAAGGATCATACACGTTTCGTTTTATACGCATATCGCCGATTGCGAACGATTAAGAGAAGTCTCGAGAGACATACCCCGCGAACTTTCTCTCTTTCGTACTGTAACTACTGCTAGTTCTTAAGCACTATCCGCCTCTGTAACCAAACTCGCTAACGCAAGCCCCCGCGGAGGCGCTTGACACAGAAATTGTCGATTGAATCCTGATGGTGGTAGAAACTTTCATCATCAATATTCGGCCGGTAAATGGCGTAAAGTTATTGACCTTTCGATTTTGCACCAATTTCCTGTATTAAATTCCAAATCTCTCGGCAGTGTCTCATCAAGTGAGGGCATGTGACACTGTGTCGACGATGATCCGCCCGTCGAATGGAGACGTTCAGCTCGGCGGCTCCCTTGGTGTTGTTCAAGAGAAGTAGGCATGGGGATTCTCTCTTCTCTCATCGTCAAGCAACACTAATATGACACCACACTATACACACACCACTCACAGTTACCTACACTGAACAAATTTACTTTTAAGCCTGAGCTCTCATACATCGTGTAAAGAGGGGCCTTTAATAAAATACTTTTCGATTACGTAGCTTATCACACCCTCGGAGTATCATAGTCAACAATACCGTACCATTTTTTCTCAATAGTTCCCCATTGAACAAAAAAAAAAACACTAGAATCGACGACAAAAACTGGCATATATTTTCAGGAAAAATCCACAATCATTTAAATGACCAGTTAGTAAAACCATAGTTGTAAAAGCGATCAACCTGTGACCAGTCTAATTACATATGACGACAAGCCCATTAAAGCTTCATGGCCGCGCGGGATTAGCCGAGCGGTCTCCGGGCGCTGCAGTCATGGACGGTGTGGCTGGTCCCGCCGGAGGTTCGAGTCCTCTCTGGGGCATGGGGGTGTGTGTGTGTGTGTTTGTTCATAGGATAATTTAGGTTAAGTAGTGTGTAAGCTTAGGGACTGATGACCTTAGCAGTTAAGTCCCATAAGATTTCACACACATTTAAACATTTTTTGAACGCTTCATGGTTCACTGATCAAATAAAACTCGTATTGTATCAAGCAAGTACCATCTAATGTGATACACCTCTGAATAATAGACTAATATTTGTGAAAGCACTGCAGGCTGTAATTTGCCATGACGGAAAATGAGAAGAAAGTTGGAATATCACACAAAAGCCCGCAAGAAAACTAAGTAGGGAAAATACCGATTTCCCTGAATGAAATACTAACTGGTACAAACAGAAAACCAACATTCGAATATGCACCAGCAGTTACGTGAGAATGTAGAGGTCGCACGACTGTAACTCTGTCCACAGAAAGACTACGCATGTAAATCAATCGCACACTTTCAGAGGTATATCGATGCAGACTCTTATCGCGTACTATTCGAAAGCCGTAATACATGTTTCATGACGGCAACGTAAGACATGAATAAATTACAGGAATATGACTTCCAAAGCGGACTCCATATGGCATACACGTCGAACATTTGTGTGGCAGCTGAGTTGGTCTCGGTATGGTCACTAGTTTGCCCCATTTAAAGGTCTTGGATGTTTAATCATGTACGAAATGGATAATTGTTCGTTTTGTATGAAAAGAGGAAACCTAAACGTGTCATGATCTCGTCACAAACGACAAAGATAATTGAATTTAGCGTACACAGTGACACGGTCGGTTTCCAACAGAGCGCTGCAGAGCTGCACGCGGCAGTAGAGGCTGTTTTCCACGTCGTCAAGGATGTACGTGGAATTCAGTTCCCATCTGAAGCGGCGGCAGCTAGTGGTAGCGAATGATAGACACAGAGAACGGAGCTCTGGGTGGGAAACAAATAAAATGCGCTTAATACCTGGAACTTCAGGCAGAAGTAAACATACCAGTATGGCTCAGAATGACGAGCTGGAATATGCGCCTGCGGTAGTTTTCAATTATTTCATGTTGTTCTGAATTGTATGTTAATGACTGCTGCAAGTATGGCAGTGTATGTGATTAATTTTACGATGGAACTATTCTCGAGAAGACGAAGTTGCTTGAAGACATGCCTATTTTTATTTTATTTATGATATATTCTTTCACAAATTTCATTATTCATGTTTTCTTATTTCACTATCAACAGATTCGATGAATTATCATTCATGATTGTCCTCCATCTCATTACGTAGTCGACAACATTCAGAAAACTAATCGCTCCAGAACAATAATTTGCTACACTCTCAAAACTGCTTTCAATAGTGTAATTTGCTGTACCTAAATGGAGTAAATTATAGTAGTTTGCTTTTTATTCAGCAGGCACATATTTTAAAAATCTCTGCAAGTGCGTTACTGAAACAATCAAGTAAGCAGTACTCGAATAGAAGAGAAAGCTGCGTGGTCGATTTTTATACAGAGTACAATTTAATCATTACTAACACTTGTATAAGACACATGAATCAAAATTGCCTATGCGGAATGGACCTGGAGACACCGAAAGGTTCCAGACTGATCGTTATAATTATAATACAAAAAAATAAAATGAAATAAAAAGGTACGATGCGCTGCGAAGGAATTATGCGAATGGGACGGCAATCGTTGAATGTGATGTTCATGTACATACGTATGACTAATGCTTCAGAAAAACTGGATGAGTTGTTCAAGAGAAAGAGCTACACAAACTGAGCAAGTCATTAATGCGTCAGATCATCACTCATGGACGCCGGGTCTTATAGCGGGCAACAGACAGGGTGATATCCCACCGCTGACCAATGCGTCTACAGACGCGTCATCCCTGGTCATCTGCGATCAATTCGACCCCGTCGCTGAAATAACTTGCCTGTCGCCGACCATGCGGTCCGACTACCAGGAGTGACAGTCTGGTGTGCCATTTCTTTTCACAGCAGGACTCCTTTGGTTGTCATTCGCGTCATCTTTACATCACAGCAGTGTGTCGACGATATTCTACTCCCTGTTTTGTTGCCCCTCATCACAAACTATCCTGGGCTCACTTCAGCTAGATAATACTCGCCCGCACACGGCAAGAAAGTCTACTGTTTGTCTTCGTGTTTACCAAACCCTATCTTGGCCAGAATGGTCACTGAATCTCTCACCAACTGAGAACCTATTTGACGATCTAACGAGCCAACTGGACTGAATTTGATATCGCTCAGGTGAACATCGAACAACTCTATCAATCAATGCCAAGCCGAATAACTGTTTGTATAAGGGCCAAATGTGGAACAACGCGTTATTGACTTGCTGAAATTGTGAAGCCCTTTCTGTTGAATAAATCATCCATTTTTTCTTAAGTTGTAACGAATTGTTTGTCTGTATATGTACTTCACATCTACCGATTTCCGTCTCATTTGGATGATCCCTTCTTGGTGCGTGAATTTTTATTTATTTATTTTTCTCTTAGAGTGTGCAATTGTACGACAGGTCTTCAGTACCAGATTTTAAACTGCAAAACATTGTAAGGGGCATATGTGGACGGCAGTCATAATTTATTGGTTGGGAAGTGCAGATTAAGACTAATAAAATTGCAACAAAAAGATAAGGAGCCGGGACCTGGATAAGTTAAAACAACCAGTGCTTGTCCATGGTCTCAAAGGGAGCATTAGGCAACAATTGGATGAAACAAGAGAAAGGAACACACTACACACAATAAAACACCAATTGGTATCTTTAAGAAATGGTATAGTGAAGACAGCGGGTGGATCTAATACACAAGATTTGAGTTGAATTTAGTTGACAAAAGGAGAAAATGTACAAAAGGTAAAAAATTAGGTAGCAAAAGGGAATGAAGAGGTCTCAAAATGAATGACGAAGTGCAAAAGAAGACTGGGTAGAGGAAAAATGTAAGGCTGCAGAAGCATGCTTGACTATGGATAAAAACAGATACTGTTTAAGGGGGAGAAAAAAACTTTGGAGAGAGAAAAGAAGCAGCTGTGTCAATATCAAGGGCTGAGATGGTAACCCACAACCAAGCAAAATGGACAGCTGAAAGGCGAAAGGAATACATATAACTGGGACACAAAATTAGATTCCGAAGAAGTGTTTGCACTCGCGAGGCAATTCTAATTCTACAAGTCAGCTTCGAAGATAGCCTGAAGGAGGATTACCGACGTTTAAGGCATCTATGGATTCAGATTAAGCTTTTGACAATTTTGACTGGAATACACTCTTTAAAATTCTGAAGGTAGCAGGGACAAAATAGAGACACAAGATTATCTACAACTGGTTCAAAATGACTCTGAGCACTATGGGACTTAACATCTATGGTCATCAGTCCCCTATAACTTAGAACTACTTAAACCTAACTAACCTAAGGACAGCACACAACACCCAGTCATCACGAGGCAGAGAAAATCCCTGACCTCGCCGGGAATCGAACCCGGGAACCCGGGCGTAGGAAGCGAGAACGCTACCGCACGACCACGAGCTGCGGACAACTGGTACATAAAACCAAGACTCCAGTTTTACGAGTTGAAGGACATGAAATAAAAGCATTAGTTGAGAAGGCGAAATTAGGAATGACATTAGTTGAGAGGGCAGAAGTAGATACGACATAAAATGCAAAATATTAATAGGAAGGAAAGGATTTCTCAAACAGAGTAATTTTTTGACGTCGAATATAACTTTAATGCGTTAAATATTCAATATACGCAGTGCAGGAGCGGTTGGCATCCTGCTGACGAAAACATTAATGTAATCGGAAACGTTAGCCATCTGGAGACGGGCATCACAGCCTGAAACCAGTTGTGGTATTGACATAGAGTATTTTTAAAAGTATTTGTCACTCGCTGCTTTACCACCTATAATGCTTAACGGCCGCAGAGGTAGAAAGATCCAGCATGAAATAAATTACATAAATTTAAACGTTAGGAAGCGGTTTCTAAAAGTATTTGTCTAGAGTGTAGCCTTGTACGGAAGTGAAATATGGACGACAAGCAGTTCATTCAAGCAGAGAATAGAAGCTTTGGAAATGTGATGCTACAGAAGAATGCTGAAGATCAGATGGGTAGATCGTATAAGTAATGAATAAGTACTGAATCGAACTGGGAAAAAAGAAGTTTATGCAAAACTTGACTAAAAGAAGGGATAGGTTAAAGGAAATCCTAAAGCATCAAGGAATCGTCAATGTGAAAGTAGATGGAAGGATGAGAGTTAAACATTGTGGAAGGAGACTAATGCTTGACTAAAGCAAGCACGTTGAAACGGATGTAGGCTGTAGTAGTTTTAAAGAGATGAGGAGGCTTGCACTGGATAGGAGCGTGGAGTGCTCCATCGAACAACTCTTCGGACCCAAAATCGCAACAAACAAAAGTTAAACGAATTATCGTTCTGACTGTCGTAACCTAACATAAACTAGAAATATCGCTGGTTACTTAGACTGCCTAATAGCATTTCATTGCACTAAAAACACATTTCTTATAATGTATACATTCCTGTTACTGTAAACAACATAATGCTGCGATAAAATTGCTATTAATGGTAATGTTTGGTCTAGCACTGAAGACATGATGTGTGATTTGCTTGTTCCCTTCATCCAAATCGCTGTTACATGACAGTTTTCTTGATCTGTGGTACATTATGATAGTCAACAGTGTACAAAGGTTGCCTTTGTCAACTTGTAATTTGTTTATTGTCACCAATGACCGCGTCGAATTACTGTGTTGGTCACTCTACAATCTTAGCATATGTTCTCCATCAGAAATTCCTTCCTGAGCCAATAACCGATAACTAACTGTGTATTCTAGTAATTAGTTTTTCATCGGTGGGAACGATCGTGTAGTACGCTGTATTGTTCTTCAAGACTTGTGAGTCCAGAAGATGATACAGGCAATTTTACTTTGTATTGACATCACTGAAAGATGTCATAAGAGATGTATGATCTTTTGGTGAAAGACACGGAAGTAAAGTATTGGCTGCCTATTTGTAAAGATCATTTCAAAAACAATGGTTCGAAGATTAGTTGCCAAGCTCATGTCGTTACATGCAGCTATAAAAATTTGTTTTATTTCATTTGTTAGATATAAATATTAACTTCTTTATGCTTTAGGTGAAAAAATTCTAAAAGTTACAAATGTTCAAATGTGTGTGAATTTCTAAGGGACCAAACTGCTGAGGTCATCGGTCCCTAGACTTACCCACTAATTAAACTAACTTAAACTAACATGCTATGAACAACACACACACACACACACTCATGCCCGAGGGAGGATTCGAACCTCCAGCGGGAGGGACCGCGCCTCTATCCGCGCGGCCAACTGAACAAAAGGGAAGTATCATATCTTGTGACTTAACAAGAAGCTGGTTCCGATTAAGGCTCTGCAGACCACATAGAATTCGTGAATACACTGCCTAACAAAAAACGAAGCACCTGGAAGAAGTTATTAGATGAAAACGTAACTTTGTACACGTACACAAACACATACACACAATTGGTGGGTGTTTGAATGATTAATAGTTGCAATTCTCTGTGACAAGTAGAACGGTTACCAGAGCGCATTAGAGTTGCTTGTGTTTAGTGATACTGTGAAGGACACCGAGATGCCGCGTACTTACTTATGGGGTATTCCGATGTTGGAATGGGTTCAAATGGCTCTGAGCACTATGGGACTCAACTGCTGAGGTCATTAGTCCCCTAGAACTTAGAACTAGTTAAACCTAACTAACCTAAGGACATCACAAACATCCATGCCCGAGGCAGGATTCGAACCTGCAACCGTAGCGGTCTTGCGGTTCCAGACTGCAGCGCCTTTAACCGCACGGCCAATAATAGTATTCCGATGTAACAGTGGCCCAGTGTCGGGCTACATGGCAGGCTTATGAATCGTCAAGGTTTCGGTCAACTACATCTGATCCCCACAAGGAAGAATTCAAACAGCGCGCCAAGCACATTTTAACACCTGCATATTCACGCATGCCAGCCGAGATTCCCTGCAACATTCTGTGTCATCCTGCACTATTGATCAGACTAGCACACTCGGCTACCGTTAACACCACACCACAAACAGCTGCGTTTGAAGTGGTGCTGTGACAGGGAAGCATGGACTCATGATGAATAGCGTCACACTGTGTTCAGCAATGAATCGTGGTTCAGCACTATCCCAGATGACCAGCATTGGCGAGTATGGCAGCGACCTGTGGAGTGGCCACATATCTTTCAATGTTTTAGAAAGACACAGCGGTGTTACCCATGGCGTCTTAGTGAGGGGAGCCATCGGGTTCGACTTTACGACTGGTAATGATTGATGGAACTCCGACAGCGCAATGATGCATCACAGCTATCCTAGGTCCCCAGGTGTTACTTCTACTGCAACAGTACCACGGTGCCATTTTTCAACAGGGCAATGCTCCATCACACACGGCACTTGTCTCTATGAACTGTCTGGGTTATGCTGAGATCCTCCCATTGCCAGATCTGTCCCCGGTAAAACGTGTGGTATCAGCTCTAATGTCAACTCCGCACCAGTGCCAGTTCCATGATAATGAAGAACCAATTGTCTCAGGACAGAATCCAACAGCTTTATGACAATTTCCCAACCGAATTAGTACATGCATCCACGCAATGGTGGTGCAACGTCATACTGAGAAGAGGTCATCGGTCCATAGATTTACGCACTTCAGTCCGGAACTGCGCGACTGCTACGGTTGCAGGTTCGAATCCTGCCTCGGGCATGGATGTGTGTGATGTCCTTAGGTTAGTTACGTTTAAGTAGTTCTAAGTTCTAGGGGACTGATGACCTCAGATGTTAAGTCCCATATTGCTCAGAGCCATTTGAACCATTTTTAACGCATTAATTACACTAACTTTAACTTACGCTAAGGACAACACACATACCCATGCCTGAGGGAGACTCTAACCTCCGGCAGGAGTTCGTGACATGGCGCCTATAACCACGCGGCCACTCCACGCGGTAATTTGTTTCGATTTTGTATTCACTGAAATATCATCACATGCCTTCTCAAATTGTGAAGTTTCATTTGGTTTCCTCCTCCCCTTCTGACTGCTTCCCTTTTTTTTGTCAGGCTGCTTATTCATGTGTGCCATGCCACTGTATTCTCGTTTCACGAGATGTTAAATGCTTTAAAAGAACAGTACATCAATCCATAAAAACTATAGTTACTTCCATATCTCGATAAACAAAAATGTTGTGATTATTAACCATGTGAAGAAATACCTGTCTTTTTGTGTGCTATTATTTGAAAAAAAAGTTTTGATACCCTGAACCGTTTATGAAATACGGCTTGTATTAACGCCACGTGATTCACGATGTGCATGGACGAAACTGGGCACACTTCGCGCAACTCTGCCGCAGATATAAAAAGAATATCTGCTTTCAGCTTTAAATAAAACGTCGATAGGATAGCGACATTTCATGTCAGCAATGTATGACCTAAAGTGAATCACATGCAGAGTCTACGCAATGTATTTTATCATGCACACTCTT
Organism: Schistocerca piceifrons; assembly: GCF_021461385.2. Classification (NCBI taxonomy): domain Eukaryota; kingdom Metazoa; phylum Arthropoda; class Insecta; order Orthoptera; family Acrididae; genus Schistocerca; species Schistocerca piceifrons. The sequence goes on from NC_060138.1 coordinate 754,870,082, forward strand.
AAAATTTCGTGCAATAGCTATAACAAATAACGAAAAGAAATCCAGTCCATCAGAAAGCGAAGATGCGAGGCTATAAAATAAATTTCCTTCACTGAATAGCTTTTTAAAAAACTGCATAAGAATTATTTCACAGCAGCTGGCACGTCTGCCACAGCGCAGTCATCACATACGTAACTCTTCCAGGAGTTAGGCATTAAGACTGCACCTTCTCAATTGAGGATGACAGGTACGTCCATACCCACAAGACTAGCGAAAAGAGTGACCTTTGTTATCCATTATTAAAGCTGTCAGTGGCTCACAAAGAAGTTCAAGACGCAGCAACAAAAATTTTTGATCATTTGCGCAATATGTATCAAATGTCTTACAAGTAGCATAACAAGTTTTAAATCTAACCTAAAATCGTTTCTCCTGAGTAAACTCCTCCTACTCTGTTGACGAGTTCCTATTTAAAAACTAGTAGGCAGTAAAAAAATAAAACCTAGTTTTTTTTAAGGGTAGCTGCATGAATAGGACAAAAATATATATACACTAATCACGTATACATATTACGTAAACTAACTCTTTCCACATCCTTTCCATAAAAAAATCGTTCAAATAATCCATGGAACACGTAACTAACTACCTAATTTACATCCGGCTTAAAGCGGAACTATTCGACGATGGCATACCAAGATGCCCTGACGCAGCCTCCATGACAATCGTGCCGATGCTGCTAACTTTTCCGCGCAGAATGTCCTAGTGGAAACCGGTCTATACGTAATGGCCACGTTATGGCGTACGGACCCGTGTTATTAGTATTACACCTGTTACAGAATGAAGTATTTGCAAATTGAAAGGGTGTCGGTTGCACAATGTACGGTCACTGTGATTTACTGTAGAATTACACATAAAAGGGTTCTGTAAAACTACACATTTTTATGTTGCGGAGTATACACTTACATGTGCGGGACTCCGTGTTGTTTTACTCTTTCTTTGGATTCTATACAGCCGTAAGCAAGCACACACGCGCAAAAATAAACTTTGTTACTGCACAAATTCACACGCAACATGAACCCACAGTGACTCTACACAAATACCACTTCTGAAGCTAGTCTCTCTAAACGACTGATGTTACTACGTATAATCTGTCCTTTAGTGTAGCTTATCAATGTAACCCTTCTCTTTTCTCCTCCAAGGGTAGAAAACAAGGCAGAAAGAATCGACACAATTGTGAAAAATTGTTGCAAACAAGCATTATAACTACAAGAAAAAGCAGATTTCAATAGATGTGGCGAGCGACTATGAAGCTTTGTACGCTTGAAACTCGAAAAGACAAGTGAGCAGAGCACAAGAAGAATCATCGAACTATTCGCTTCGCATTTAAAATCAAGATGCATCTGAGAGTGACAGGACTGTGTGTCACGCGATGAAACGCCACGCAAGTGCTGTGAGACTGAAAGCAGCAAAGAGCTTTCAGAAAATTTGGAGGCAGACAGAGAACGATAAGATAGCAGGAGATTACGGTCGAAGTCCGTGTTTTCCTTTGGCTTTTTATGGGTAAAAAATATCAGCTTCCGCGCGCTTCGGCGTCGTCCTCGCATGCTGTGTTCCTCTGTTATGCACACTAGCTGATCCCTAGGGGTAGACGACAATGATGCATCTCTTTCCACCTTACTTGGTGGGTCGGTGGGGGGTGAGGCGGACGGGGGGGGGGGTGTTGTGTGATGACTGGGTGTTGTGTGCTGTCCTTAGGAAGTAGTTCTAAGTTCTAGGGGACTGATGACCATAGTTGTTAAGTCCCATGGTGCTCACAGCCAGCCTACAGGCAATTCCCTGGATGTACATCCAAAATCTGAACAATCACTTTGAAGGGCAAAACTGTCTTAAAAACCAAAAGACGTGTTTCAAGTATACAACACCCATCCGCAGGTGTACAATTTCATATAGTAACTACTGTATCCTGAAATATGAAACACCCGTATGTTGTTATTTTTTTCTTTTTTTGTGGCTGAAGCGATTGTATTAAATATTGGCACAGTCAGAGATGGCCCTCACACACAATCTCTGTTACAGGTAGCAGACGGTGTAGAAGTCTATTTGTTACTCTGCGACCCCTCCGTGACAAGAACATTGGACTTAATTGCATCATTTGAAATGTTCAATTTGTAGTGAGTTTCTAGTCGCTGTATCCACAGCGCAAGGATGTAGCCAGGATTTTGTTAAATAGGACCTTAAATAGACTCGTATTTTTTCATTTTATTGTGAAAAAGAATTATTTATTTATTCTACGTACATAATGTGCCTTTGAGAGGCCTTCGGACAAATAGTATTTGGTCTATAGTATTAAGCAAGAAAGGCTTTTCTTAAAAAAAGTACAACATATATTCACAACTGTACATGTATATACTTTTTTAGCAAAGAAATCTTATATATAGATATATGACAATTCTCATAAGAATTTTTTGCTAAGAGAACACAACTCAATCTTCTAATACAAGTTTCACTGTTGCAGAGCAGAAGAATCTTAACTTTGGGTTGAGTAGCTTATAAAGTTAAATGGATTCAAATCTCTTTTTGCAACACCTTCGGCCGGCCGCGGTGGTCTCGCGGTTCTAGGCGCTCAGTCCGGAACCGCGCGACTGCTACGGTCGCAGGTTCGAATCCTGCCTCGGGCATGGATGTGTGTGGTGTCCTTAGGTTAGTTAGGTTTAAGTAGTTCTAAGTTCTAGGGGACTGATGACCACAGATGTTAAGTCCCATAGTGCTCAGAGCCATTTTTTTGCAACACCTTCTACAAACTTATATTTAATTTACAACTTATCTGAAACCAAGTCAGAATTTCTTCAGCACACAAAAGCATCAATAGCTCTTCAATTCACATTCACATTTTATTAATCCTTCATTTCACTAAAATATTTCAATTTCCTTAAGTGATCAAGGACTGTTTAAAACATTATTATTTCAACAGTCAACTTGAAACCATAGCAACTAAACTGATTTATAAAACAAAACGGAATACACAAATGCCCGCATCTCGTGGTCGTGCGGTAGCGTTCTCGCTTCCCACGCCCGGGTTCGATTCCCGGCGGGGTCAGGGATTTTCTCTGCCTCGTGATGGCTGGGTGTTGTGTGCTGTCCTTAGGTTAGTTAGGTTTAAGTAGTTCCAAGTTCTAGGGGACTGGTGACCATAGATGTTAAGTCCCATAGTGCTCAGAGCCATTTGAACCTTTTTTTTTTTTTTTTTTTTTTTTTTTTTTTTTTTTTTTTTTTTTTTGGAGTACACAAATACTATGAGTTACAGTTTTGAGATCTTAAGACTGATTCACGCATTAATTTCAACTAGACTTCTAATGTAACCGGCCTCATAAAAGGATTTGTGTCTATCCTTGATAATATGGTTATACGGTCTTTGATGCCAACAGACTCCTGTAAGATGTGAAACATACACTGTCGTTTATATGACGTTTATTTACAAATACGTTATAGTTGTAACAGTAGGACTCACTGTTTCAGGCATATTACGAATAAGACATTTCACAGCAGAACATCGTTCTTGTAGTAAAACTTGATGACACGATATATACCGACGTTCCACAGGTGAGCCACCTCTATGCACAGATACAGAGTTGAAAATGACGATCGCTAGTCGTCTTTCCATGTAAACATGGCTTTTAATGCCGTGAGTCTCCGAGGATATGTTCGGCTCGCTTTCGATGCAGCTATTTTCACTTAAGCAAAGAGGCTACATCCTTAAGGGAATTGGAATCTCCCAGGAAAGAAAGAAATTCGGAAGGAATTGACTGTGGCCTATAGTAAGGGACCAACCCTGGCATTCGCCTAAACTGAAAACGGGAAACCACATAGAATCATTTTCAAGGTTGCTGGCGAATGGGTTTGACCTACCTCGCTTCCTGAATCCAGGGATTGCTAGCTCAGCGACTCAAGGGACAGAGCTATCCTGGTCGGAGGGGAAATCCGAAAAACTTTTTAATGTACATTTTTTCAAATAAAATAAAATGCATCACAAGTTGAAATTCTGATACTACAATTTTTTCCTTTAATTGTTCATGTTTCGTCGTTTAATAGTGTATGAATGCACGCATATTTAAAGTTTTAATTGTGCTGGGAATTCGTGGCTCCAGTTATTATCGATTATTACAGCGTAAATACACTAATAAGCCAAAACATTATGCCCACTGCCCATCGCAAGGTTGGATACCGCCTGGTGACGTTGCGCGCACGTTACGAGCTATGAAAAGAATGTAAGCGGAGCAGACGGATGAGGATCTCACTAGCGAAGATATGGGCTGTAAATGGGGAAATCCACTACAAAAACCGACTTTGTCAAAGGACAGATTATTATTACGCAGAGCCTGTGAACGAGTCTGATGGTGATGTGTGGCATTTCTGCTGAAAGAGCACAATGCTGGTGCACGCACAAGTGTTTCGGAACACCCCGTCTACTTCACGTGTTGAGCCAAAGACATCATAAATTATGATTTCAGTGGGCATGGGCCCATCGATCAATGGAAACGTGTCAGTTCTTCGGGTGAATCACATTTTTGCTACACTAGGTCGATAGACGTCTTCACAAACGCCGTCATCGAGGTGAACGGCGGCTCGAAACGTGCAACGCGCCACGGACGCTGACTGTGATATTAATCAAAGACACGCTGCACTGCGAACCACCTGCATCCCTTTATGCTTTATGTGTTCTCCGACGGCGTTGTCATCTTTCAGCAGTATAACTGTCGATGTCTCGAAGCCAGAACCGTGCTACAGTAGTCTGAGGAGCATTGTAGTGGACTGACGTTGATGTGTCGGCGACCAAATTTGCGCGATGTAAATGCTATGGAACCCATCTGGGTCGCTATCGGGGTCCATCACCACGTACGCAAATCAGCAGCCCGTTATTTACACAAACTACATGACTGTGCGAAGTGATCGAATGCCACATACCTCAATTAACCTACCAACCGACTGTCCGGTTCGTGGTACGCAGTATCAGAGATATATTTCGTTCCAAAAAGGGACAAACAAGTTATTAAGCAGGCGGTCATAATATTTTGGCATGGTGTTCATTTTGGACAAAAAGACGGGAGCAGGGGGGGGGGGGCGGCTGCGAGGGATGCACGGCTCAGTCGGCTCTGACAAATCCAAGCAGCCCGCAGAAAAATATATTTTAGAAACGGGAGTGCTACAGAATGTGCTGTCATCATAACCCCTTCCGCTCTTCACAAATCACTCCCATCTCTCCGTATCGGAATCAGTTTTCATAACTGAGTACCGCCCGTGTGACTAGATAGGGTGATATGTTGCCGTTTGGGCTAATAATGATAGAATTTTGAGTATTTTCAAGAAATGCAGACATCGTCGTTTGGGGATATTTATGTTGATCAACGCGATTTTTGGTCGACGCCGGCAAATTGGAGTGTATTTTTATGCACTGATTTTAATTTAATCTTGTCTGAATAGATCTTTACTGCTTCGTTGCCTTACTACCAGTCTCCAAACAGCGACTGCAGTGCTAAAATTAAACTGCTATAAATAGATAATTAGGCTACTATAATAGTGCTTACATATTTGTAACTTATCCTAAAGCTAATGGACGAATCAAAATCGGTTTTTTACTTCTTCCTTGTTACGAACGTACCTAAAATTCTATACCGTCAGAACAGCAGACAGAATAAAAACAATAAGCGGCAGCACTTACATTAAATTCAATTGCAAGTAAGAACTGAACAGGTTAACAAAACAACAACTGATCTTAATCAAGGCCAACAGTGTACAATAGTTGGTCTTGGTTAAAGAAAGTTTAGCCAATAGCTGATAGTGCTATCGATATATCGATAGTTTAAATATACCGATGGTCTTGTTGGTTGTCGATAGCACATATCCCCTTTTCATTGTATGACTGAAAATCAGAATATAAGGGGTGATCAAAAGGTTTCCGTTCGAAGGTCCTGCTGCGTAAAGAAGTCTGTGACTGCCTGCTGCATACCCTCATGCGACAAGAATCGTTTACCCTTCAAGCCCTTTTAAAGGGGCCAAAGGCGCGATAATCGCATGAGGAAAGATCAGGACTATAGGTAGGAGACGAGGTACTGGCAGAAGTGAAGCTTTGAGGACGGGGCGTGAGCCGTGCTTGGGTAGCTCAGATGGTAGCCGACACGGTAGCTCAGAGCGTTCGGTCAGAGGGTTAGTTGCCCTCTGTAATGAAAAAACTGAGTTAATAGATCAACAACTAACTTAAAGCGGATGACACGACGTCCGCCCCGAGCAGATGCAACGAACGAAAGCGAACAAAATGAGATAAAAAAATAAAAAAAAGAGGTGGTAGAGCACTTGCCCGCGAAAGGCGAAGGTCTCGAGTTCGAGTCTCGGTCCGGCACACAGTTTTAATTTGCCATGAAGTTTCATATCAGCGCACACACTGCTGCAGAGTGAAAAATCTCATTCTGGATTCACCATTCTGATTGTGGTCCTACGTCTTCTATATTTGAAGCATTGTAGTACTAGAAAGCAAGTAAAGCTTTCTCTGTGGTAAAGGCGCCAAATTTCGTCCCTCCGAGGTTCTTTGTTCTGCAGGTAGGGGCGCCATCGGTGACATTTTTCGCTAGTTGCGCTCATGGTCACCAGTTAGTTGTGAATGATTCATGCGTCCAGTGCTCTGCGTGGCCGTTTGAGAACACGTATTCTAATTTGTCAAAAGGTGAGTTGTCGAAATACTATTTGCAAATGCTCTTTTCGGATTCTTATAAAATGTTTATTTGGTTGTATTTGACATTTTTGTTTAGGGTAAGCTATAAAGTGAATGATCTGAGCGTTTTGCCATGTTTGGTTTACTTCACGTAGTGTAGGACGCCGCCATATTGGCAAGTAGGATGTTCCTATTTTCGTACCCCCATCTGTTCCTAAATTCGTCCAGGGGACGAAATTTAGAACAAACTTTTTCATTTAGTTTCAGATGCCGCTTAGGAAGAAGTAGGACAGAGAGGCGCCAGTTGTCAAGAAAGTTACATGTGTGTGCTCATGTCTGACGATTATTGATTTGTTTTAAAAATGGATTTGAGATTCGTATTAGATTTTGCTACAAAAATGGAATAAAATGTAGGAATAGTGGCTGGTTGCTGTTTTCTTCTTTGTAAGAATTAACCTACATTAATTGTATACAGCCACGGTCTCACCATGTCAGTTTTAGACAAAATAGCAAATGTAGAAAAGTTTTAGAAACGTTGAAATCTACCATGAGTAAAACAAGGGCTTCCAAGACGACCGTGAAGAAGTTGAATAAGACGAACGTTCTGAACGCACATCAACGACCGATGAAAACACGGAAAAGTTGAAAAAATGATTACGAACGATCGCCGAATCACAATCAGAGAAGTTGCTGGTGATGCTAGCTTATCAACTGGCTCACGCCATGATATCTTGTTGGATGTGTTGGGCATGAAACGCGTGACAGAAAAATTAGTGCCAAAGGTCTTGAATTTAGAGCAAAAACCGCTGCGAATGGAAGTTGCTGAGCAATCGCTATATGAAGTCAACAACGATGATGAACTACTGAAACAGGTCATAACAGGCGACGAAACATGGGTCTAAGTCTCCAGAATGAGATTTTCACTCTGCAGCGGAGTGTGCGCTGATATGAAACTTCCTGGCAGATTAAAACTGTGTGCCCGACCGAGACTCGACCCCGGGACCTTTGCCTTTCGCGGGCAAGTGCTCTACCATCTGAGCTACCGAAGCACGACTCACGCCCGGTACTCACAGCAGGAGAGCTTCTGTAAAGTTTGGAAGGTAGGAGACGAGATAATGGCATAAGTAAAGCTGTGAGTACCGGGCGTGAGTCGTGCTTCGGTAGCTCAGATGGTAGAGCACTTGCCCGCGAAAGGCAAAGGTCCCGAGTTCGAGTCTCGGTCGGGCACACAGTTTTAATCTGCCAGGAAGTTTCATGGGTCTAAGTGTACGACGTCGAAACTAAGGCTCAGTCGTACCACTGGAGGTATTCTCGATAATAATAATAATAATAATAATAATAATAATAATAATAATAATAATAATAAAAGAGTTCTGCTCACTGTTTTCCTCGATTTTAACGATATAGTGCATTATGAGACCATACCAAAGATCAAACAAATAATAAGGAGTACTATATAGAAGTTCAGTGCCTTTGCGGAAGCAGTCGAAAAAAAAAGACCAGATTTATGGCGAAACAATTCATGGCTTTTGCACCACGACAATGTACCTGCTCATAATTCAACGTTTGTTCGTGAATTTTTGACGAAAAACAACACTCTAATGATGCTCCACCCTCCCTACTCACCAGACATGGCCCAATATGATTTTTCTCTGTTTCCAAAAATACGGAGAAACTCAAAGCGCCGTCGTTTTACAAGCGTAGATGAGGTTAAAAGCGAATCGTTGAAGGAGGCAAGTGCTATCCCAAAGATCTAGTTCCAGAAGTGTTTCGGCTATTGGAAGAAGTGCTGGCAAAAGCGTATAAGATCTAAGAGGGACTCCTTTGAAGGAGATAAAATTAATGTAGACGAATAAATACCATCATTTCAAAAAACGAAAATTCTCTATACTTTTTTAAACACACCTCATATTCAGGGTGTTACAGAACTTCGAGGGGTTGTAGAAGATGTTCAGAGGAACAAACTGAGGAATGGAACCCGTGTTTGGAAACGTTATCCAACGACGTTACAGAGCGTCGAAGTTATAGGCGCCGGCGCCTGCCACTAGGCCAACCCTTTGGCAGCAAACGTGACTTTGTACGCTGGCGAATCGCAGGCGAACGTCTCGCAATGTTGTGTATTATTCAATGATCGCGGCTGATTGCCAGAATCGCTGGTGAAGAACATGAAGCTAGTTGTTACGTAAACAGGTCTTGTCTCCTATGAATGCGATGGTCCCTTGCCTCGGTGAATGACTTTTTTGGACACGTGTTTTCATACTCAGTTTACTTTTCTCCAGGAACCCTCTAAAATCTCTTTTCGGTATACAGAAGGACAGAAACCTATGTCCGAAACTGTCATTCGCCAAGGCAACATAGCATCACATGCATACGAGACAAGGTCTGTGTACGCAGCAGCTAGCTCCATCTTCTCCACAGGCGATCGAAGTAATGAATCGCGGTCACTGAATAACAAGCAACAATGCGAGACATTTCGCCTACGGTCCGTCAGCGTTCAAAGTCATGTTAGCCGCCAAAGGGCTGGCCTAATGGCGGAGCCTATAACTTCAACGCTCGGTAGCGTCGCTGGATGACATATCTGGATACTGGTTCCTATCCTCAATTTGTGCCTCAAGACGCCCTCTACAACCCTTCGAAGTTTGTCGGTATCATTTTGTAACAGCCTGATATGGTGCGTTGCCAATCAAATCCACAGCGGTTGTGTCCTGTACATTGGTTATAGTCTTACAATTTTTAGATATTTCATTGTTCTGTAAATTCTGTTCACTCTGAAATTTCTTGCTCTCATGGAAGTGGACAGTGAAAGGCCATGGAACATTCTGTGGACAGACGAGGCCCATTTCCACTTCCAAGGACTTGCCAACACGCAGAATTGCAGATTATGAAGAACGGAAAATCCGCATGCACATCAGCCGGTACCACTTTATTCTGTATAGCTGGCTGAGTGGTGCGGGTTGACTGCATCGTTTATCATAGGCCGTATTTTTTCGAGGCGATGGACCATGCGGGTCCTGACTGGTATACGATATGAATGTATTTTGCGCACCAACTTCATTCCAACCCTTCCACATCACGGATGTGTAGGTAGAATCATTTGTAAGCAAGATGGCGCTCCTCCGCACATTGCACAGCCAGTGAAGCGGCTACTGCAGAGGCGTTTCGGAAATGATAGAAGTCATTTCCCTATAGCCTGTCCGGCCACATCACATGATATTAATCTGTGTGACTTCTGGCTGTGGGGTTATCTGAAACATGTTGTATTCATTGCTCCAGTTACGAACGTAGCTGAGTTGAAGTCACGCACTGCGCAACGCTTTCTGAATGGTATCCCAAGACACTCCGACATGTGAAACATACGGTTTCGCGATTTCAACTTTTGGCAGAAAACGGTGGACAGCACACTGAACATGTCTTGCGCCAGCCTAACAATTAAAAACCGATGTCATTTTGCTATTTATGCAGTTTTTGCTCCCAAGACAATTAACAACCAATGTGATTTTGCTTTTTATGCGGTTTTTGGCCGAATGACAACTGAAAACCGATTTTTCCCATCCGGTGTCGTACGACCTTGTCGAAGTAGATGGGATTACCTACCTAACAGTGCCACAACTGTTGACTGCCGAACTCGTGCAGTCATGCACCCTCAATAGTACGGATGGTGTTACGTGCAACTCAAACCATTGTCGCCGTATTGCGATTCATCTGTCATTTGTAGCCGACCCCATTTACGTTAGGGCATATACAGCGCCATTTATTTTCGTTAAATTTTTTTGTTCCATGATGTTTCCCTCTGCAACAATAATATGCTGTTGAAATCTGACTTCATTCTGAGCAGCGTTCTCTTTCTATAGCGATTTGATACTATGGACACCCTGTAGATCGAGCCCTCCTTAAGCGGTCTTGCTGTCACTTTGAATTACTGTATTATTGTCTTGTACCTAGTTTTTTTTTATTTATTCTTGAATAAATTTTACAGTCAGAATTTTGCGAACCTATCTCTCGACAGTTTTTACATTTTTGTCGGCTCCCTTTTCAAACAGCTTTCAGGGATGGCATTCCATTCTTTAATAGCTCTGCGCACAGACACTGTTCTACTAGCCGCGCGGGGCAGCCGCGAGGTCTATGGCGCCTGGCTGGGTTCGCGCGGCTCCCCCCGTTGGAGGTTCGAGTCCTCCCTTGGGCATGTGTGTGTGTGTGTGTGTGTGTGTGTGTGTGTGTGTGTGTGTGTGTGTGTGTGTGTGTTGTTCTTAGCGTTAGTTAGTTTATCGTAGATTAATTAGTATGTAATCCTAGGGACTGATGACACCACCAATTTGTTCTACTAGCTTCCCAGTTTTTTAGACTATATAGGTGCTTGTTTCAACTCTGGTAAGAGTTGCTGGATCTACAGTATTATGATTTGATTCCATTTATTCATCCTCTACAGCTGCAGCTTTGCTGCAACATTATTATTCAATCTATGTCCTGCTCTCTTCGGAGATTAGCTGTATAAATTCGTTTCCTCATAAAATTCATTTGATCTCGTTGGTGAATGCAGTTTCATTCAGTTACAAATAAAAAACCTGTTTTTGTACACTCTGATTTGTCTGTTCCTTAATTAACAGTAGATAATATATTTAGTGGCCGAAAGTAATGGGAAGGCAAGTAGACACGAGTCGGCGACAGCTGCTGAAGCCTCTGCCGTGCAAGGGTGTCCATACAGTCCCAGGTTTCTGTGTCGATCGCTCCATGTGGTCCTGCGGAGGCAATGAGGCGTCTGTTCGTCGAACATTTGTGCTCGTTGAGGTTTACGCGTGTGGAGAAACTGTCTCTGCGATATTGAACATTAACCCTATACATTGTTGAGCTTGTAATACTGAATTCTTCTGTAATCCTCCGGTATGCTGTGCCTCACGTTCGAAGTCGGTATCTCGCGCCGTGCTGCCACATTCAGTACATCCTTGTCTGCAACAGACTGCTCAGATATCGTGTTCTGCATACGCCGCATCCAGTCAGTGGCGAATACAGAAAAACCTCAAGGAGGGGGCGCTAAAGACATCTTGAGCTACCTTTACTTTCACAGTAATAAAAAATAATCAAGACACATGCAAAGTTTAAGAAAGTTTTACTTAAACTGATTAAACACATGTAGAAGACAATGCCATTTTATGATATAAAAAGTTACAATTGTGGTTGTCTTCCTTAAATGATGAATTCTATGCGCCTATTCTTGCCCGCAAGGAGGCGGGGGAGGGGAGGGGAGGGGGAGCCTCGCGCGCCCGCCATTTGTATACGCCACAGCATCTACTACGTATCTAGTTGGTGTCACGAATGGTAGCTTGGTCTAAATATCGAATAATGTAAGTTCACGCACATGAGTAGGAAAAGCAATTCCGTTAATTCCAGTACAACGTAGTAGTTTGCTGCTTGACATAATCACATCGATTAAATATCTAGACGTCACGTTCCAAAACGGTATGTAATGGAACGAGGACACAAAGGACAGTACTAGGGAAGGCGAATAGTCCACTTAGATTTATTGGGCTAATTTTAGGAAAGTGTGGTTTATCTGTAAGGAGACCGTTTACAGAACACTAGTGCGACCCGTTATTGAGTACTGCGCCTGGACTTGGGATCCCCGAGAGATCGGATTAAAGGAACACATCGAAACAATACAGAAGCGCGCTGCTAGATTTAAGATCGGTAGATTCAGTCATCAGGCGTGTGTTACAGAGCGGCTCGAATGGGATCCTTGGAGGGAAGACGACGTTCCTTTCGTGGAACGCTATTGAGAAAATTTCGAGAACCGGCATTTGAAGCTGACTGCTGAACGATTCTACTACCGCCGACATATATTCCGCGTAAGGACCACGAAGATAAAAGAAGTTAGGGCTCGTAAGGAGGCTTATAGACAGTCGTTTGTCCCTCGCTCTATTTTCGAGAGGAACAGGAAAAGCAATGACTAGTTGTGATACATGCTAGCCTCTACCGTGAACCTTGCATATTTGATCTAACCACATCTGTCAGCGTTATACACAACACGAGTCTTATCGTGACTTTTGGCCACTCAGTGTATATTCCTTCAGCGAAAAGGAATTATTTATTCAAGAACGGAACGAAACAATGCGTATTACTAAATACACTTCCATACCCTCCAGTCCCTCTCCCCCCCCCCCCCCCCCCTCCCCCTCTCTCTCGTTCAGCCCGAAGGGGAAAAACGCTGCACATATAGTTCTGGTTTCTTGCCCATGTACATTTTAAACAGTTGCAACTAGCAGTTTACGCATTACCGCTCGGGCAAATACTGCTGTTAATTGGCCGTGCTCAGCAAGAAGTGTGTCTGGACTCCGACCTGGCGGCAGCTGCACACTCGCCGCAGCCGAGATGAGAACGTGTATGCGGCTAGCGGACTGCGACGTGCAAATCGCTGGAATATCTTATGCAGATCGGCTGCCCGCATTTACGACGACCAGTGGGCATGTGTGTCAAGGCGGCGGCTGCGAGAAGTGACGTGACGTGACGAGGGCTGGCGAGCCGCCCCGGCGCCGACGCCCCGTATTTACATCACATCCAGCAGCGCGTGCGCCACAACTTTGAGTTTCACTTCGGCGTCTCAGAAACCATGCTCCAATAAAATCAAGTTGGCTGTTTCAGAAACCACTAGAGTAACACGCACTTCTTGACTCTTCGAACGACAAGTACTTATATACCGTCGTATCCTCTTAGGCCAGCCACTGCTATCTTTCACGCCGGTAGCGTATGTCTCGTACATCGTAAACCTACGCAAATAAAGATACACGAGGATCTAGAGCAACACTTCTACGAGAAAAGGGTGCAAAGAGTGGTTTTCAATGATATCCCCCTTTAGGTCAGTTCCCTTTTCCCGAGACCCTTTTTTTAAAGTTCAGTAAATCCGAACCTGATGTGTGTCTTCTAATGTGACCTTGCCATTGAAGTCATTTTCCAATCAAAAATTTCTTTACTTGTGGGGAATAGTTGGGAATCAGTGAAAGACATCTCCAAGCATATGTGCGCACGTTTCAAAAACTGGTATTTCAAAACCCCATTTTCCATTACCAAAGCTCCGTTATCGACAGATGCATTGTCATTTTTCTAGACCTCTCTGTAAATATTGTTAATCCATTTGTACAGAAGATTAATTACTAACGTGGCAGTCATTGTTTACCCTTTGACAAAATAATCTGTAAGACGAATCCCTTTGCAGCCTACAAAACGCTGGCTAGAATCTTTGCGGCACATGACATTCTTTACTTTTTCGTTTTGCGTTACTGGCTACCACCAACAGCTTGGGATAGCTGTACCTGTTTCGGCGTGAAGGGATGCACCCACATCACATACACAGTAGCAACTCAGCGCACAAAATCAGATGTATCGTTTTCGCTTTGACTCATCAGTTAACAAACGCAGTTCCAATGTTGCAGTAAACTTTCTCGCAAGTAAGTGTTATTAGAAAATGTACTGCTCCCTTCATTATGTCATGACTATGGCGTCAGCTATTTCAGAGATTTTTATTCAACGATCGTTCAACACCGTATCGTACACTCTCTCATCCACGCATGCAATTTTGGGGCGACTTTCGCATCGATGATATCATGAGAAATATGGCTACTGTTTAATTTTATCGCTCATCTCTTAACATTTGGAATTTAACCAGCAAACTCTCTATAAATCATTATCAATATCGAAATAATTTCATCTGTCGATCAACCGACAGGAAAGTACGACGGGGACGGTATTGCAGTTTACGCATTTGAACGAAAGAGACACGATATGACTTAAATATTCGTGCAAGCAAAACCATTCGGTTGATCAAGGTGACACTTGAATTACGTTGTTTTGCAACACACAGAGACAAAAACAGAATATTTAATAGATATCAATACCATCTCCGTGCCAGGCTTGTCCGTATTTAGCATAAAATATGCAGCCTATCACAGTTATAGCACGAATGGCTACTGATTTTTAAGATTCATGCTCATCAGTTGCATAAATATACTTCTCCAACAGAAGAGTACGCAGTTGACGACAGGAATCAAGAGAAAAACTACGGCAAGCTATATAATCATGTAAATAAGGTTCCGCAAAACCTAACATTCTAAAGAATAAAGACACAATCAAAGTAGCCAATTATGATAGCACAAAGATGTCGAAATATGTTCGGACAGTAAAAATATAACTTTTTAGCGTAACAGACAAAGTTGTTGGGGGAGCAAATTTTCGCTACGAGTACTTAGCCGGCAAGGGACGGAGAGGTTGCTTAAGTTCTTGACTACAAGTCATTCCGCCAGCGTCCTGATTTAGGTTCTAAGCCTTCACGTAGTATAATTTAAGGTTAGGGCAGGTAAAATCGTTGATTGCCATATGTCAGTTGTGCAGAGTCGAAAGCTCAGCAGAATGATGACCTCACATTTAAAAAGTGTCGTCGACATAGGTCGTACTTACACTACTGGTCATTGAAATTGCTACACCAAGAAGAAATTCAGATGATACACGAGTATTCATTGGACAAAATATTATACTAGAACTGACATGCGATTACATTTTCACGCAATTCGGGTGGATAGATCCTGAGAAATCAGTACCCAGAACAACCACCTCTGGCCGTAATAACGGCCTTGATACGCCTGGGCATTGAGTCAAACAGAGCTTGGATGGCGTGTACAGGTACAGCTGCCCATGCTGCTTCAACACGATACCACAGTTCATCAAGAGTAGTGACTGGCGTATTGTGACGAGACAATTGCTCGGCCACCACTGACCAGACGTTTTCAATTGGTGAGAGATCTGGAGAATGTGCTGGCCAGGGCAGCAGTCGAACATTTTCTGTATCCAGAAAGGCCCGTACAGGACCTGCAACATGTGGTCGTGCATTATCCTGCTGAAATGTAGGGTTTCGCAGAGATCGAATGAAGGGTAGAGCCACGGACCGTAACACATCTTAAATCTAACGTCCACTGTTCAAAGCGCCGTCAGTGCGAACACGAGGTGACCAAGACGTGTAACCAATGGCACCCCATACCATCACGCCGGGTGGTACGCCAGTACGGCGATGACGAATACACGCTTCCAATGTGCGTTCACCGCGATGTCGCCAAACACGGATGCAACCATCATGATGCTACAAACAGAACCTGGATTCATCCGAAAAAATGACGTTTTGCCATTCGTGCACCCAGGTTCATCATTGAGTACACCTTCGCAGGCGCTCCTGTCTGTGATGCAGCCATGGTCTCCGAGCTGATAGTCCATGCCGCTGCAAACGTCGTCGAACTGTTCGTGCAGATGGTTGTTGTCTTGCAAACGTCCCCATCTGTTGACGCAGGGATCGAGACGTGGCTGCACGATCCGTTACAGCCATGCGGATAAGATGCCTGTTATCTCGACTGCTAGTGATACGAGGCCGTTGGGATCCAGCACGGATCCATCCTGAACCCACCGATTCCATATTCTGCTAACAGTCATTGGATCTCGACCAACGCGAACAGAAATGTCGCGATACGATGAACGGCAATCGCGATAGGCTACAATCCGACCTTTATCAAAGTCGGAAACGTGATGGTACGCATTTCTCCTCCTTACACGAGGCATCACAACAACGTTTCACGAAGCAACGCCGGTCAACTACTGTTTGTGTATGAGAAATCGGTTGGAAATTTTCCTCATGTCAGCACGTTGTATGTGTCGCCACCGGCGCCAACCTTGTGGGAATGCTCTGAAAAGCTAATCATTTGCATATCACAGCATCTTCTTCCTGTCGGTTAAATTTCGCGTCTGTAGCACGTCATCTTCGTGGTGTAGCAATTTTAATGGCCAGTAGTGTATTAAGCTATATTTGTTTTAGGATTTTATTGTTTTATAATTACAACGTGGCGTACGAAGTGTGTCACCACTTGTTTCGTACATAATTTATGAGTCGCACTTGATATTCAGTTGAGCATCTCAACAGCAGTAGCAGCAAAACAGCTTGTAGAAACAAATGAGTTACGAAATGAAGCGTAATTCACAATACCTTCCCTAGGAGACTAATGTTTAGAACGTGGCCAACAATGGACGACTAATAATGCAGCAGCGATTGGCACCTGCATTACTATTCACGAAACGAAAAGTCCTGTTGTGACTCAGAGGCGGTTTCGACAACAATTTAAAACACGGTGAACCCCTTGCAAGAGCACTATTCACAGTGTGTATCATCAATCTGTACGGAAGGATCAACATTGCAAGTGAAGCGACATCGGTCGATGTCCAGCGGAGAATATTGAAGTAGAACGAGCTGCTCCACAGAGAAGCCCCAGAAAATCGTACAGCACTCAGCAGTCCAACTGGGCATATCCAGAAGCTCCGTTCAACGAGTTCTTGTAGGTGACCGCGCAGGTCGCCGAAGTGGCGTCAAATCGAAAGACCTGCACCAGGCGAACGGTCTACCCGACGGGAGGCCCTAGCCACACGACATTTCCATTTACCTCCTGATGTATCCGTACAAGATGACCTCTGCTCAGAAGCTGCTGAACACAAGCGACAGAGATTACCGTTCGCACGTTGGGCGGAGGATACATAACAATCTCTCAACAACGTTCGGTTTTCAGACAAGGCGCATTTTCATTTGGCCGGTGTGGTTAACGAACAAAATGTACGCTTTTGGGCCACTAAAAATGCACAGATGCTTTATGAACGACATCATGCTCCGAGGATTACAGTGTGGGTCGCAATTTCCAGTCATGGATTTCTTCGACGTTTTTTCTTTTACGAAACTTTGAGCAGTGCGCGTTCTTTGAACTTGCTCCGCAATAACTTCGTTCCACAGGTTCTTGCTACTGCGTTATTCTTCAACGCGCAGTGTTTCATACAAGATGGAGCAAGGTCACGTACTGCAAACACTGTGCTGGATTTCTCACACGGGCGTTTTGACATGCGGGTCGTTTCACTTGGACAATTTTGGCCTCCTAGTTGTCCAGACCTCAACCCATGTGACTTATTTCTTTTAACGATTTTCTCTAAAGATCTACATGATTTAATGGAGCTCAGACGCCTTATTCTTCAAGCTTGCTTTGAAATCACGGAGGACATGTGCCGCAGAATTATCGCTAACATCAGTACTCCTATGTAGGAATCAAAAATGGTTCAAATAGCTCTGAGCACTATGGGACTTAACATCTATGGTCATCAGTCCCCTAGAACTTAGAACTACTTAAACCTAACTAACCTAAGGACATCACACACATCCATGTCCGAGGCAGGATTCGAACCTGCGACCGTAGCGGTCACGCGGTTCCAGACTGAAGCGCCTAGAACCGCACGGCCACACCGGCCGGCCCTATGTAGGAAATTAGGTATTAAAATGGAGGACATATTGAACATGTGCTGAGTTAGATTAATTCTCCACAGAGTGTTTTCCATGGTAGTCTTGTATATTCCTTTGAGTTCGTCTTGACAGTAAAGTGTTTACTCAAAAACAAAATGGTTACACATTTCGTGCGCCAGAGAATATTATTTGGGAAAGGCATGCATATAAAATATGAAGATGTTTCATAAAATCACACTTGTTTTGTTTCATTCATAGACATACTAGAAGTATCATAAAAATATTTGAGCAATATAAATTTACAAATATGAATTTACTGGACTTGTAAACATGGAAAATAAACCAGCTAGACGTATTTTTTAACTGACGATCAGGCAGCAGTTGGAAAGTTGTTTGGAGTAACAGTATTCAGTGTAACCGGCTTGGCGTTCATTTGAGGCAACTGTCGCCATTTACTCAAAACCGATAAGAATAACTTAGAAAAGTTAAAACAAAGAGCATGTGAACACTCTTACTGAACAACGGTTTTAAATACTCTGATTCTGAAACAAACTGTCATCACTAAATTCGCTCT
Organism: Schistocerca piceifrons; assembly: GCF_021461385.2. Classification (NCBI taxonomy): domain Eukaryota; kingdom Metazoa; phylum Arthropoda; class Insecta; order Orthoptera; family Acrididae; genus Schistocerca; species Schistocerca piceifrons. The sequence continues at coordinate 754,888,634 of NC_060138.1, forward strand.
TTGAGTAGGGTAATCTTACCGTCAGAAATTTTATCCATGGTCATGGCACTAAGATGTCGATTGCTTCATGGAGAAACGCACTGTAGATAGAGTGCAACAGATGTGATCGTTCCGTTTCGCCACTTACACATGCTCTCTGTGCAGAATGACGAGCACCTTCACAGGGCCATTAGGCGGTTTTCAACCCAATGATCCAGGACCCTAGAGCTTTTCTAGTGATAAACAGCGCTGATTATTTGAAATCCGCATCTCGTGGTCGTGCGGTAGCGTTCTCGCTTCCCACGCCCGGGTTCGATTCCCGGCGGGGTCAGGGATTTTCTCTGCCTCGTGATGACTGGGTGTTGTGTGATGTCCTTAGGTTAGTTAGGTTTAAGTAGTTCTAAGTTCTAGGGGACTGATGACCATAGCTGTTAAGTCCCATAGTGCTCAGAGCCATATAAACCATTTGACTATTTGAAGGATGTGTTAAGATTAGCAACAACCTCAAATCATCTCCATAACGAGGGCAGGCAGTGCCATAGTGCTGCAGCACTAAATTTTGCAGTTAGCTTCCAATCCACACACAACCTGTCCTACAAATCATGTCAACCGCTTTTTGAAAACACAATGAGAAAAGAGACTGCGTGTTGTGTATGTAGGTAGATTTCATCGAATATTCCTTTACAATTTGTCAATAGATGGGACCTACTAAATGGGCTACACAGGATGAAACCCCATGGCAGAGTACTGGTAATGTAGCAAAAGGTCAGGTGATTCTTGGGTTTTTTTATGATATACGAACGCGGCAGTCAAACGTACAACGTTAAGAAGATGCGTTGCAGAGCCTCAAACTGTGGAGAACTATATAGCGGTCGGTCACGCCGGCTTCAGGTCAACTGTCGCTCTTCCAAGAAAGGTATGCGACTGCAGCATTCAGTATAATCTGTTTTTTCAAATTTCAATTATACAGTACCGGTACTTTTACAGAGAATTAGAAGGGGAAGGGGATCTCCACCGTCGTCCTCCGAATAATATTCACCTGCCGTCAACAACGAAGCTGAAAAGTGGACATGTTCATGCGACGATTTTTTTTTATGATATAAAGGCGTATCTGAGTATCAATCAGAGCCATATCTGACAGCAGATAGTACTAGTTGAAAATCAAAGTTTTTCGCAGAGGATACTGTTATACATAAGGAGGTTCTGTTCCATTAGAACTGTAATAATAGCTACTTGTCCGCCTCTGTAGCTAGGTGGTGAGCGTGGCTGACTGCCATGCAGAGGCTCCGGGTTCGATTCCCGAGAGCGCCAAGGATTTTTGCCTAGTGGGAGGACTGGAACGGCATCCACTCAGTCTCGTGAAGCCAGATTAGGAGTTAATTGACCAAGAAGTAACCACTCGACCAAGTCTGCTAACCCGAGAACGGACGAGGGAGCGGTGCGCTGACCCCAAGCCCCTCCATACTTCATCAACGTGACACCATTGGTCGATGGATGACACGGCAGTCGGTAGAGCCCGACTGGTCCATATGTGGCAAAAAGGCATTACTTATCTTTTATCTGTGGTGACACACATATCAGGTCGGACGAACAGAGGCATCGAGCATACGCGAAGAAGGCTAGCACGACTGGTCGTAATCTAGTTTGCTTGTGGGGAAAATGTAATCTTAAATAGCAGATACTCTATAAAAGGTGCTGCACGTCTCGTAAAAGACACTTCAGTTAGCAACGTATCGATCGCATACAGAACGTGAAAAAAATAACACAGTCTCGATCTCTTGCTCCTTCAACGAAATCAGACACAACAGATACTCTCTTCAAGACTGAAGTCTTTGGCTGCCGAACACAGACGTTCCGTGATCAGAAAATATTGTAAACTGTTGAGGTTGCCCGCTGCATCTAACAGCACACTCAGCGTATCCATGCAATTGGCCTGCAGTCATTCCAAAGATATTACACGGTCAATATCAGGAATATTTTCAGCAGGATGTCACACAACTCCTAATCCAGGAACAGCAAGCTCAGTGCTTTACGTGCTACCAACTGCATGATGGGTTTAATTCTGTCACATCAAATCAGTATTTAACTTCTTAATTGCTCACTCCATGTCTCATTCTGACACAAATGATGTCAGTTTTGATAACTGTCGCTTTTTCTCCTGGCCCTAATGGGCCATTCAGTTTTGACCGGCCGCCGTGTCATCCTCTGCCAGTGTGTCATTCGGATGCGGTACATTTTGATAACCGCCGATGTGAAGTGAAAGTGTAAGTTAGGCATTTTACGTGGTGTTACATTAGGCACGTGTCCGCATTGCACGCAGGGCCATTCTCTTCAAGTTTCAGTTCGTCGAATCATTGATCAGCTTTTATTGTAAAGCCCGTTTTCTACTAACGCCTTATGCCGCCATTCCAGTCTCTTGGTAATTACAGCACACCTATGATAAAAGCGCCTAATGTTGTCGAGAATGCATGTTAGTATAACCCGGGAAAAATAAAATCTATACATGGTTCATAAATTATTCCTTCGAAAACCACACCAATATTTTCATCCTTTCACGACGAATTTTCTCCCACCGCGCGAGGTCGAGTAGTGGTGAAAATACGACTGTTAAATCGCTGTCTCGGCATTAGGATTTAGGTACATCATCGTGCTTTCTCTAAATCAATTAATGCAGATGCCGGGATGGTGGCTTTGAAAAGGACACAGCCAAACTGCTTCACCGATCCGAGCTTGTGCTCTGTCTCTTAAACACACAGTCGTCGACGGGATGAATTTCGTAATGGACTTCTGAAGCACTTAGGGTGATGTGAACATAATCCGATATGGAGATTATGGTGAAAAGTGAAAGTTTGTTGTAAGATATTTGTTAATTTTAACAAACAGGGGAGGTCGTAATATCGTCAATATAGATAACTTGTTCCGACTTTATTGTCCAAACGATATCTGGCGTGGTATTCTGTTCTCCTCATGGTGGATACATTGCCCAGTACACAGCTTGATAGATTGCCGTAGCCATGTTCGACAGCTGCCACAGCACCGTTTCGAGAGGATATTAATTTTACCGTTATTGTTTATGAATATGTGTAATAACGTTTCCTGTTCCTGGAGACATCTGGTGTTTGCTTCTCGTGTGTATGACGCTAGGGTGACGATATCGGCTACATACATCTGCGGGCACTCACGCCACATAAATTTAGTATTCTCTCGTACATTCATGGAGACACTATGGTGGAATATTTAATTATTACTTGACCAAGAAGTAGACTCCCGCGTAACCGCTGCGCCATGCCGAGAGTAGATTATGTATTACTAGTGGTTTCAAAAATGGACAAAATCTAGCAGTTGAACGCTTTATCCCTGTAGAATGTAGTTATATACATCACAAACATATACAGCCCAATACACTAGAAAATAAAACCTTGTTTCCATAAGCGATAGTTGTTGCGCTAGCTGTTTCTTTGTATGCGTGTGCAGGATCAGCGGGAGTGTGGCAGCAGACAGCTATTTACTGTTTATGTTTGGGAGTTTATGCAACATGAGCTCCTGTTCGCGGGGCAGCTCGTGTTGGGCTTCGGTATATATGGCGTTATTGATAACCAGCAGTTCCCAGCCAAGCAAGCGCAGCGCGCAGAACGTGCAGAATGCGTGCTGTATGTAAAACATAACGACATGCTTCCTCTTTATTCATACGTAGGATTTACAATTTTCCCTCTTTTCTCATTCAGGTACCAATTACCATCGAGTAGTATGTTCGACCAAGATAACTAGTCTACTCTAAAGTGAGCTCCCTAGCAACATTGCAAACTCCTGTAACGCTACAGAAGGTAGCCAGTGACTAAAGAACGGTGACACCGAGGTGTTAACACTCCTAAGTAATCAAATCGACATCCGATGATGAAACTGTTCCAGTCGCCGCCATTTGGAAGTGAGAAGACGCGGTAATGAGCAGTTCATAATTACCCAAATGTGCGCCAAATTGGTTAATTAAAACTCAGACGAAGGACACTAGAGGTTTCACATCGCGTAAATGTCGATGTCATAAGATTCTTTCTTAAAGGCAATAACACATTTGTGGTCGATTTTTCCGTTTGCCTTCTCCCAGTAGCACACGATATTTATTCCATATGTTTCAGTGTATGGTAAATCCTAAAGGGACGCCAACTTATTAATTTTCAAGTGCCCTTTGTTTTGGTGAAATCGTGTGGTACTTTGTAACACTGTTAGTTTCTTGTGTTTGTCTGCGGATATTTGTGTGAAACGACAGGCGTGTTCAATGAATTATTCAAGTGCTTTCGTTGGTACGTATTGTTATTTCCTTGGTGGCAGAGCCTTAAATATCTGATGTAGTTTGTTTAGACGTGTCAGTCATCTCATAAAACGTTTGGTTATTAAGTACTTCTGTACATGGGAATTTTCATGATGTGTAGCGATACATAATAACGACGGCAAGAAAACAATCTTCATGTATCTGTTAATGTTAAATCCCAGTAAATGATCTCGTTGCTGAGTTAGGGACGTGACCATAAACGAACGGAATAAATCAAGCGAGACCGAAGACCTGCACAAGGGCACCTGCTAAAAACAAATGCACCCTTTGTATTATTCGTCAAGGAACTGCAGCTTTTTTAACTTTTTAAAACATTGTATGTTTGGATTAGCTGTATGGGTGCAAAACGCCAATAAATAAATAAAAAGTTTCATAACTCGATGCTGCTACACTAGAAGATTTCCGTAAACACGCTCACCGGACTAAATATTATTCGCCGGACGCCCCCTAAAATGACTTTAAAATTCTGTGCGCGCGACTCGTTTTTTGCTTATCGCCCTTTTACATTTCCCCGTTTAACCTTGTTTTTCCGTTTATGTTTCCTCCTGTAGCGTAAAAGACATAGCACCTGCTAGTTTGTCTGCTGTGTCTCAGACCGTCTACAATGTAGAACTTATTGCGAATCTTTTTTTTCTGATGAGCTCGTATTTATGGTCTGTGTGTTTGTTGCTTTTCGTGTTTGTTTTTCTCTTTGTATGTATTTGTGTACATGCGGTTGGTATGCTGGTTTTCTAATAGTCCAAAGAGAAACTGACTATACAAATGAACTCATTATCTACGTGTGATTCGATCCACGGTACAACTTTGTATTTTTCTCATACACAAATCATTTCAATTGGCAAAAATCGCGTTTTGTTTAAAAAAATCTCTGTTCGAGCTGACACAGGTACAATGTGGTTTAATAACATTAAAACGCTGTAACGAAGAAAGCTGCGTTTAAAACTTGGCATAAGACTGCGAACAAGCGGAAGCTAAATGAAATCAAAATTATTCCAAGGAGTGTTTTGCAAAAATTTCCGAAGCATTCTGTATACAGAGTAACAAACAAAGCCAAGGGTGAAATCAGTGAGTTGGCGGTCGATAAAACCATTAACGATCATTCGACAGAGAAATAAGAGGTTGAAATTCTGAACAAACTTTTTGCGATTATTACTCCGATGCATACTGTCCTTGTCGTATACCGTAGTATGTACACTTATAAGGAAGATGTGGAAGTAACTGGCTGCGGTGCTTAATAGACATAAAACTTTTTCCAGGCAGGACCGCTACGAAGACTGTGACAACTGTCATGCCAGAATGCACAGGGTGTCGGAACACATTTTACCTAAAGCAACATGGATTTCGAGTCCGCGGGTGGATGCAATCGGTTCTTTCTGTATACATGGTCGTCGGTGTGACTATACATTTAGGGTGTTATCTTAATGCTGTGTTCCTTTTTCTTTAATTTTCGGAGAGCTTTTGATGTAATTCCGCATTATTTTTTACGCAGTGAGGTATACACGCTTGCGAAATATTCGATCAGATATTTGAAATATGGCAACTTGATCGAACTAATGAGATTAATTGTTAAACATACTGAATATCATTGTGTGTCCTATCTGAGGAAAGCAACTGTTTTGTCAAAATGATGAAGATAATTAACCCCAGCTCGTTATTTTGTAATCAACCTCTTAGTCGCAACAACTCAAGATGTTGACAATACACAAACGTAGTATGGTCTCGAAATAACGTTGCTGTCACATAAAGCAGAGATATCGTGTTCGATTCCCATCTGGGGCATCTGTATGTGTCTTTTAATGCACTGTATCTTTGTGTCCTACATAGCTAATGTGTATGAAATTACAATATGGGAATCATTCATGGTGAGCAAAAATGCACATATAATGTGATGATGTATGTTATCAGATAGATGGGTGGCAACGAAGAGTTAATGACTGTCAGGCTACAAGACATTACCCAATATATTTAAAAATACTGATGCACTCCCATTTGATAGACAAATTTACATTCCGTCTTCTGTCGGCACATAGCTGGCAGGGCGCAAGGTTTTAATCACATTGTTTGCCGTGAACATTGCCTCAACGACAGAACAGTGATCGATTTTCACAGCAGGTGGTCGTGTACGAAATGCAAATGAGTACATGACACCAAATGAAAGATAAAACATTTTACATACAACGGTAAATCGTCCATTCTTTCAGCACTAAAAATAGCCACGTTAGTATCGTACACTCGTTAACATCGAAGTCTGACAGATCTCTGATAAATCTTACATAAAATCCAGCTTTCATAAAAGATATCACAAAAGTATCCCAGCAAACGAGAAATGATTTTATAAAAAAATTAATAGGATATTTGAAACAGTTCTTTTACAGTGTAGTACTATCCTAAGCCAATGAGCAAACGGAAAGCCAAGCACAGTTATACTCCGAGCCTACTTGGCAATTTAGCGTGTAATAGTTTAATTCCAAAACATATACTATCCGCAACAACACATCCACATCGAAGTTGAACCATGACAGAACGAAGACAGCTCGAAAGGGGTCACAGATTTAAGGAAATAAAACTACTCCAACTTACGTGACTGTCTGCCATCTGCCCAATACAATCTGTAATTCACTGCTGTTCTTCCACCATATGTGGCTGATTGCTGTCATTCCAATACGACCTTTATTTCAATACAGTTGCGGAATTCCTTTGTCTAAAATGGACAACATATTGAAATTGGATCGTATTAGCCAAAATTTCTTCGAATCAATTAAATAGTTTCTGGTCCTTCACAAAGACACGCGGAACATCCACAGGCTTCCAGAAAAATGTAATAATTCCAAATACAAAGAATGCAAATGGTGACAGTTGCTAACTTTGCCGGACGATCAGTTTAATATACTGGTGTCAAAACTTACGGACGAAAGTAATTTTCGCATAATGTGTCATTGCGAAGCTCAATAAACTGGGACCATACATAGAAAGAGCTGCTACAGTACAGTACAGACGGTAAATGAAATAATTAGGCAATGAAACGAACAGAAATGACACTTTTGTTCAAAAATAACAGTTACGCTGAACTCACCGTGATTTATGATGGTCATGTGGACACTACAAAAGGCGTGACATAGTTCTTAACGGGGTGCATGATCACTACGGACGGCAATACGTGTCTTGCAAAGTGTTCCCATGCTGACCATAAGGTTAGTAAGGGGTTCTTGTGGTAGGACGTTCCATTCCTCCACCAACGAGACTGACAACTGCTGGATAATCGTTGGTGCATGTGGGCGTGCTCCAGTACACCTCCCCTTGTATCCCACCTACGCGTAATCGATGAGATTTCAGTCGGGGGAACGGGCAGGCCAGTCCATATTCGCCGAATATCCTCTTGTTCTAAGAGCGCAATTCGATGCGGTCGCGTACTTTCATCCATAAAAATGAAGTCAGGGCCGAATGAACCCCTGAAAAGATGCACATGGGGAAGGAGTACAGAGTCAAAATAACATTGACCCCTGAGTGCACTGCGTTTAAGTAAGGTCAGTACACCTATGCAATATTATCCTTTCAACACTATAACACCTGGACAACCAAAACGTACATGCTCGACTTGTTCCCTCGTATGGCGAGAGGTGGGAACACGTAATGCACCCAGAAACATCGTCGAACATGATCGTTTTGTTGGGCTAGGTGTTATGCCATTGGGAGACAATGTTGCATGAGCATACTGCCCACCGAATCTTTGAACACGGCACACTTACCGGCCAACGTTGTAGTGACACTGCACTCGTTACCAATGTGCGCCTTTTCAAGGACGCGTTCGGCCCTGATTTCACTTTTATAGATGTCAATGCGCAACTGCATCCAACTGCGTACGTACAGGAATTCTTGGAACGAAAATATATTAGGCGAATAGACTGGCCTGTCCCCCCCTCGCCGGCCAGTGTGGCCGAGCGGTTCTAGGCGCTTCAGTCTGGAACCGTGCGACCACTACGGTCGCAGGTTCGAATCCTGCCTCGGGCATGGATGTTTGTGATGTCCGTAGGTTAGTTAGGTTTAAGTAGTTCTAAGTTCTAGGGGACTGATGACCTCAGATGTTAAGTCCCATAGTGCTCAGAGCCATTTGAACCATTTTTTTGTCCCCCCCCCTCACCGATTTAAATCACATCGAGCATGTGTGGGATACGGTGTGGAACGTACTACAACATGCCCACATGCACCGATGGCCATCTAGCAACTCTGTGGCCAGCATGGGAGCATGTACTGGCGACCATGGTGATCACACACTCTATTAAGAACCATGTCCTGCCTCTTGTAAATGTCCAGCGACTCATCAAAAATTGCGGATACTTCACTGCAAGTACTGTCTTTGAACAAAAGTATTATTTCTATTCTTCTCACCGCGTATTTCTTTCAGTTACCTTCTTTATCATACGGTGCCACTTCTTTCTACATAGGGTTTCAAAATACTGATAGGAATTATTTACTGAAGAAATGTAGGAACACGTAAGGCAATACTGACTCTTTGACCTACCTTGGAAGAGATGCTAAAGACAGGCAAACCTTAATTTACAGCATTTGTAGACTTGGAGAAGGTTTCTGACAATGCTGGCCGGAACACAGTATTTGAAATTCTGAAGATAGTATGGATAAAATACAGGGAGCGAAATATCATCTATAGCCTCTACAGACACCAAACTGCGTCGGGAATTTACAGACTTTGAACGCGGAATGGTAGTCGGAGTTAGACGCATGGCACATTCCATTTCGGCAATCATTATGGACTTCCATAATCCGAGACCCACAGTGTCAAGAGTGTGCGAGATTATCAAATTACAGGCATTACCTCTCACGACGGACAACGCAGTGACCGACAGCCTTCGCTTAACGACCGAGAGCAGCGGCGTTTACGTAGAGTTGTCAGTACTAACAGACAAGTAACACTGTATGAAATAACCGCAGAATCAATGTGGGACGTACGATGAACGCATCCGTTAGACAGTGCGGCAAAATTCGGCGTTAATGGGGTATGGCAGCAGACGGCGAGCGCTAGTACCTTTGCTAATAGCACGACTTCGCCTGCAGCGCCTCTCCTGGACTCGTGACCATATCGCTTGGACTCTAGATGACTGGAAAACCGTGGTCTGGTCAGCTAAGTCCCGACCCAGTTGGTAATAGCTGATGATACGCTTGAGTGTGTCGCAGACCCCACGAACCAAGGTTGTCAACACTGCATTGTGCAATCTGGTGGTGGCTCAACAATGGAGTGACCTGTGTTTACATGAAACGGATTGGGTCCTCTGATCCAACTGAACGGATGATTGACTGGAAATGGTTACGTTCGGCTACTTGTTCCCAAACAACGATGGAATTTTTATGGATGACAATGTGCCATATTATTGGGCCACAATTATTCGCGATTGGTTTGAAGTACATTGTGGGCAATTTGATGGATTTATTTGCCACTCAGATCGCCCCACGTGAGTCTCGTCCAACATGTATGGGACATAATCGAGAGGTCAGTTCGTGCACAAAATCCTGCACCAGCAACACTTTTGCAATTATGGATAGCTGTAGAGACAGCATGTTTCAATATTACTCCAGCGGACTTTCAACGACTATCTGAGTCCATCCAATGTCGAGTTGCTGTAGAACGTCGGGCAAAAGGAGGTCCGATGCGATATGAGGAGGTAACCCATGACTTCTATCACCTCAGTGGTAAGTTCACAGAAAAAGGTTAAAACACTTAAGTGAATTTGTAATTCTACCCGAGATCAGTTCAATGGAATGAATAGAGCCTTGTTAATATCAACGAAGGTCAAAGATGGGTAATGGAATATAGTCAAAAATGGATCAAATGGCTCTGAGCACTATGGGACTCAACATCTATGGTCATCAGTCCCCTAGAACTTAGAACTACTTGAACCTAACTAACCTAACGACATCACACAACACCCAGTCATCACGAGGTAGAGAAAATCCCTGACCCCGCCGGGAAACGAACCCGGGAACCCGGGCGTGAATATAGTCGAATTATATCAAGTGATACTGAACGAATTAGATTAAGAAATGAAACATCAAAAGTAATACGCGAGTTTTGCTATCTGGGCAGCAACATAACTGACTATGGCTGAGTGCAGAGAGTGAAAACTATACACTGGCAGGCGCAAGAAAAGGTTCTGTGAGAAAGAGAAATTTGTTAACATGAAACATAAATTTTATGTTAGGAAGTATTTTCGAAAAGTATTTGTCTAGGCAGTAGCTTTGTACGGAAGTGAAAGGCGGACGACAAACAGTTCAGGCAAGAAGAGAATAGCAGTTTTTGAGATGTGGCGTTAAAAAATGCTGAAGATAAGACAGGTGTATCGGATAACTAATGAGGATCGTCTTGGGGAGAAAAGAAATTTATGATACATCTTGTGTAAAATAAGGGAACGATTCATAGAACACATCCCGTGGCATCAAGGAACGGCCAGTGTGGTAATGGAGAAATGTGTGTGTCTGGGGTGGAGGAGGGGGGGGGGGCTGGGGAATGGCAGAGGGAGACCAAGACTTCACTACAGTATGCAGATTCAAATGGATGAAGGCTGCAGTAGGTATGCAGATATGAAGAAGTTTGCACAGGATAGACTAACTTCGACAGCTGCATCAAACCAGTCTTCAGACTGAAGACCACAATAACTCCGTACATTTATACGTTTGTCAGTTGACAGTGTCGTTACTTTGTCGTCCACAATTCGGAATACATCTCTAGTGGATGGTACGGAAAAAACACGTTGCCCGTGCCTAAATACGTGCCGGCGACGGCGGGGTGTTACCGCCGAGCGCCGCCTCTGCCGGCCTCGCCTGCCGGCGGCCGCTTCCGCAAGCCGCGGACCCCGGCGGTGGCGGCGTTGCCTCGTCTTCTGCTTCTCCTCCTCCCGCTCCCGCGCCACAGCCGCAGGTACGCCGCAGACACCCACGCGCCAAACCAGCCCGCTCAGCGTACATCCCGCCCCACTCGCCAGTGCAGTCCGACACGAATGCCGGACATTTGCCACACCGGACATTTGCCACACTTGCCCCTTCGCCAGGTAGCTTGCCTTCGCAAGGTAGCTTGAGTAGCGATCCCTCAGGTAAGGGACGCCCTTCCCCGCACTACCTCTGTCCGCCATCAAACCGCCGTCTCCACATCTTGCTCGATACAACCGGTACGTACGGGACCTTCTTCTTCGACATCTTGGCCAAATACAGAGCTTCTTTTCCAAAATCGAAATATTTATAACTTTTGGGAAACAAAAGCAATACCGACGATTATGTCAGTATGTAATTAGTACTGCCAAGTATAAATGTAGATTCCTCTGCCTATACGGTAGCTTCCTTTCACGATGAAACGAGAATGCGAATGTACGCTAATCATTTCTTTCAGATCACTGCATTTGTGCCTACTTTAATTAGTACAACTGCATACCCAGAAGACAATAGGGAAAGAATAAATGGGTTTGTGAATGTTTGAAAAGAAGAACGACTTACTCCATATTAATTTACTCTCTAAAAACATTAGTTAATGAAGTGTAGCGGGACAATGTTCAAAACGTAACTGAAAACACGTTCACTAAATAGAGATAAGAACATCTATGATTGACATGTCATCTAAAGTCGACTTACAATTTTAAAATGTTAGAAATAAGGAAATGAAGTAATACAGAATGCTACGCTTGTAACGTATATTGTTGTTCTACATTGTTTAGCTCTGGTATTCACAGGGTCACAGAGAAAGCATCTTAGGTTCTGGAGGGAAAAGCCGTAATTGTAATTATCTGCACTACAACAGAAACAAGAAGGACAACTTAAGAATAAATAATGTAAGCTCACAATCGATTTTGAAGCAGATAGTTCCTGTGACTTAGTATGGGCAGAGGTTATATTCGACAACCGGAATAAATTAATAACTGACTCCTTTTACCGACCCACTGTCTCACATGAAACACTTGCTGAACAGTTCAAAGAAAGGAAAAATTGAGTCTCATCACAAATAGGTACCCTACTCATACAATTATAGTTGACAGTTACTTCAATCTACCTTCCGCATGTTGACAAAAATACAAAATGGCTCTGGGCACTATGGGACTTAACATCTATGGTCATCAGTCCCCTAGAACTTAGAACTACTTAAAACTAACCAACCTAAGGACATCACACAACGCCCAGTCATCACGAAGCAGAGAAAATCCCTGACCCCGCCGGGAATCGAACCCGGGAACCCGGGCGCGGGAAGCGAGAACGCTACCGCACGACCACGAGCTGCGGACCGACAAAAATACATTTTCATACCCTATTGTAAATAGAAAACAACTTCCGTAATTGTTCTAAATGCTTTTTTTTAAAATTATTTTTAACAATTAGTTGACGAGGCCATTCAAATTGTAAATGGTTACGCCGGCGGCGGCGGTCTCGCCGTTCTAGGCGCTCAGTCCGGAACCACGCGACTGCTACGGTCGCTGGTTCGAATCCTGCCTCGGGCATGGATGTGTGTGATGTCCTTAGGTTAGTTAGGTTTAAGTAGTTCTAAGTTCTAGGGGACTGATGACCACAGATGTTAAGTCCCATAGTGCTCAGAGCCATTTGAACCATTTGTAAGTGGTTACGAAAACACACTTGAACTCTTAGCCACAAATAATCCTGAGCATCACGACGGATACAGGAATTAGTGAACACGCAGTCGCAGCGAGGCTCACTTCCGTAACAAAAAAATTCACCAAAACTAAACGCGAAATATATCTATTTATAAAAGCAGCTAAATATTCGGGTGACGTCTTTCCAAGAGTAGTCTCCAATCCTTCCAAACTATGTACCATACCTGGCTTAAGTTCAAAGAAATAGCATCAACAGCACTCGAGATATTCATACCAAGAGACGGAACTGATCCCCCATGGTACACAAAACACGACAGAAAGCTGTTGCAGGAGCACCGCAAAAGGCACGTATAATTTAGACGAACGCAAAATCTCCAAGATTGGTGAAGTTTTACTGAGGCTCGAAATTTGGTGCGGATTTCAATGCGACATGCATTTAATAGCTTCCACAACGAAACTCGCTCTAGAAATGTGGCGGAAAATCCAAAGAGATACTGGTCCCATGTTAAGTAAACCAGTGGAAAGGCTCAGTAAGTACCTTTACTGCGCGACAGCGATAGTAATGTTACTGTAGTCAGTGCCACTAAAGTGGAGTTAGTAAATGCATTTTCCGAAATTCCTTCACCAAAGAAGACTAAGTAAATATTCCAGAATTCGAAATGAGAACAGCTGGAAACATACTTTAGGAGTAGATATCCCAGGTGTTGCAAAGCAACTGAAATTACACTGTCAGTGGCAGAGCAAATGATCAAATATCTTTTCAAAAAGTGTGTAGTGTATAAGAAAAGTAGGTCTAATACATTTGATTCTGATGTTCTTTAGTAACAATTAATTTTCAGTAGTAAGCTCCTTACTTTTCTGACCTGTTTAAAGATAATCAACAATTTAGTAAGAAATTTTAATTTTTAAAGGACTATATTTAAATGTACTTAAGTAGATTCACATCTACTACAAATGTTTGCAGCTAAACTTAAATAAATAATATTTGAGGTGCCAAAATTGTCAACCTTAGGATCAGATCAGTTTTGGGATGTCAATTTTAGGTGCAATTCAAAGGTCAAGGTCCCATTTTCTTTCACAAAAGCGTATACTATCAGTTTAACAAACCATGATATTTTAGGTATAGTTGCGATTCTGAAGCTTCAGAAAATTATTTTAGAACTCACAATTATTTAATAGTATGGCCATAATATTGGGAGGTAGAAAAAAGTTATCTTAACGTGACAACAATAGGGATACGTTTGTGAGGCTTGAAACACTTTTTAATTTTTACATTAAAGGCTGATTCGCATCACACTTTGCACAGGCTTTGGACCGTGAAAATGATAAATGACCATCTACCATTCTGGCGTGTGTAAAAGCAGCCTAAACACGCTGAACAAATGTACACTCTATTTGCAATTACAACTTAATATTCGCTCCGATAATGCTGCTTCAATGTTTTAATAATTTTATCTTAGTAATCTGCGAGGACTCAGTGGTCTTCATAGCTTTTAATACATTTTTAACGTATTTTAGTCCAGTTTCTGAATATGGGCAATGGCTTTCAAGCAAGGCCTAATGTTGCCAGTCTCTTCATAATTCTTTACGATTCTCTCTATCCTGTCGTCCAACTCCAAGTACTACTTCTTCCTCTTTTTACCTTCAACATTCATTTCCAATTTCATGTACATGCAGTTTGTGAGCTCTGCTTCCTTTTTCAAGCACTCCACCAAATAGCTGAGTCTAGGGTAAGGGTTTCCAATAATACTATTTATTTTGTTTTGCCACCCTTCAACAGCATTCATCGTTCGGTGCCTTTTTTCGTAACAGTCCCACATTCCTATTGCGATATCCTCATTCTCTGGCCAGTTATCCACAAAGTAGTCAAGAAAATGAGAGAACCTTCCGTTATCAGGAGCTTCTGCATGAATCTCAATCCATCCATTGCTTACGTCCTCCGGTTTTACAACTGCCAGCGCTGCACAAACGCTGACGTGAAGTCTTAAATCCTCGTTCTAGCGGTACTCCTCAGTTAGACCGAGAACTTTAATTCTTCTCCATAAACTCTTCTTCATATGGAAATAGAATCCATATATTTCAGTTGTGGGAAAAACTTTACGAATGGTCGATATCGCAGCTGCCTCAAAGTCCACCTTTACTTGTTTAGGACACCACTCAGAGACTGCCTGTTTTATCAGACGAAATAGACGAACATATGTGTCTTTCTTCTTATTAGGGAGCAGTGCAAATACAATAGGAAGAATGTTTGTTTCTTTAATCGGGCCTCCTAAGTCTACGTGTATGGTGAAGGTCTGTACAAACTGCTTGCTGCATCTCTTAAATGTTCCATCCATAAAAAAAATGGGCACATGTTTTTAAAATTTCTTTTCCTTTGCTTCCACTAAAAATCATTATTCTCGCCTCTAATCGATCGTCTTCCAGAAGAAAACTACTGCCATCTCCCATTTTTAATAGATCTTCATGAAGATCAGTTTCATAAGAGTTCTTAGGCTGTTGTTGGTTCCCCCGCTCTTGACTCCGTCGACGACGCATGGTTCTCTTCATAGATTCTGAATTAGGCATCACTGTAACAAAGTCACAAACTGTATTACGTAGATTTCCCATTTCATCCGCGTATATCTCCGATAACTGTGTAGTTTCTTCTCGAGACCTTCTCTCCGCCCTTTCCACTTGCTTTCTCACTTTCAGAGCTGTATCGTCAGGTGGTCCACAGAGATGTTCTAATACGCTCAACACTTCTGCGTTCCTCGAAAGCAGCTTTCCCTTGCAATGATCCGCTTTTCGGGGTAAACACATCCATGTAACAACACCTTCTTTAGATTCCCTCTGTTTAAGATACGTGTAACCTTTGTAATGAGCAGGAGGCCTGCCCTTGTTTGTTGTAATATCTTCCATACTGATGTCACGTTCGGAACTTCGAAAGCAAACTGGGCGGCCGGGTGAGGAGGAGGAGGAGGAGGGGGGTGGGACAAGGGACCCGACCCTTCGAAACAGGTAAAACGGTGGCAAATGTCCGGTGTGGCAAATGTCCGGACACCGTCCGACACATCCCTCTCTTCCTATATACATGATGCTATCTTTATCAGACTCCACTTCTTCTGCAATCATCATATGACTTGTTATGCTATTCAGTAAACTAGACTTTAGCGGATGATGCAAATTTCTATAACGACGTACGTTCTGTTCAAAACTGCGTAAATATCGCCACTTCTCGATAAAATTTCACGATAGTGCACAAAAACTGGCAATTTGCTCTAAATGTTTAGAAATGTAAAATTGTGCACTTCACAATATCAAATAATCACAACTGGAACCAGTCAAATTATACAAATATCTACATGTTCAAATTTTGGAGAAATGAAAAGGAATGATAACGTACGTTGAATCGCCGGTGAAGCAGATGGCTCACCTCGATTCAGTGGTAGAATACTGGAAAAATGCAGTCAGTATACAAAAAAGACTTCTTAGAAAATACTTGCGAGGTCTATCCTAGAATGGCTCTCAAGTGTGTGCGACCCATACCAAATGTGACTAGCAGTGGATATTAAATGCATACCAAGACAGGCAGCACAAACTGCCACAATTTAGACTCGCGGGGGAATGTCTCCGAAATGCTGAAAAACCTGAAACGACAGACGCTTGAAAATATATTCTCAACTACGATTTCACTGCAGGCCTACTAACTAGAGGCAATTAAACACTCGAGCGGTCTAAGGCACTGCAGTCGTGGACTGTGCGGCTGGTGCCGGAGGAGGTTCGAGTCCTCCCTCGAGCAGGGGTGTGTGTGTTCGTCCTTAGGATAATTTAGGTTAAGTAGTGTGTAAACTCAGGGACTGATGACCTTAGCAGTTAAGTCCCATAAGATTTCACACACATATTTCACACAATTAAGCACTCTTTCCGGGCTCCATACACAAATGAGATGGGAGGATCCCTAGTGTCTGGCACAATGGGGAGTACACTCTGCCATGCACTTCACAGTGGTTTGCTGAGTACGGATGTCGATGTAGATGTAGAAGTTCTTGGCCTTTATAGGCCAAACGTCCTACGCTAAAAACAGTCGCAGAAACTGGAAAAGACATAGCTTATCTTCTGTTAACCCATAAATATGACTCGCTGGAAACCATTCATAGTGACATAGCTACATCTATTATTGTTTTATATTTTCTAAGAAATTAATAGAATTTTCTTTTTTGAATACCATATTTAACAACTGAAATCAGCAAAGCGAACTTCTGACATGCTAATAAAAATGTAAATGTCATGTGACTAGGGCCTCCCGTCGGGTAGACCGTTCGCTGGGTGCAAGTCTTTCGATCTGATACCACTTCGGCGACGTGCGCGTCGATGGAGATGAAATGATGATGATTAGGACAACACAACACCCAGTCCCTGAGCGGAGAAAATCTCCGACCCAGCCTGGAATCGAACCCGGGCCCTTAGGATTGACGTTCGGTCGCGCTGACCGCTCAGCTACCGGGGGCGGACGACATGCTAATGTAATTGGGTTTCTTCTGAAATGTAACGTTCTTTAAAGAAATTATTTCATCATCATTGCAAAGAATGCAATGGGAGAGACAAAGAAACGAGCACTGACTGTAGCGTATTAACAAACGGCCAATCTAGAAAGGGAGGAACAGTTATGAGATTACTACTGATAAGACCGCTATGTATGCGCTGCTGCTGTTTGGAGGAATCCGTGTAACTTTCTGAAATGGGGTAAGGTAAGGACTTTGATAGTGTAGTGAAAGATATGTCTGCAGATACTAATTTAGACGTGCCAATGGAACGCCACTATTCTCCTTGAGAGACGCCGATTTTCCAGTTACTGCAGCTCTAAACTTTAGGACTGAGGTAGTTTCAGAGGGAGGATCTGTTAACTTTACTACATAATAAATCACTAGTGGCGATAGCTTAATAATCGTGGCCCAAGTAAAGGTAAGCCCTTGATGTGGACATCAAACTAAATAAAAAAGAGCAGAGTAGCTTATATTATTACAAAAACAATTTACGTAATGGTAACAACTTGTCGCTTTATAT
The DNA here is from genome assembly GCF_021461385.2 of Schistocerca piceifrons. Lineage (NCBI taxonomy): Eukaryota > Metazoa > Arthropoda > Insecta > Orthoptera > Acrididae > Schistocerca > Schistocerca piceifrons. The sequence continues at coordinate 754,906,583 of NC_060138.1, forward strand.
CACTACTACTACTACTAGTAGTAGTAGTAGTATTACTACCACTATTATTATTTTGTTTGTAAGCCGCGTAGAAAACAGCCGTATCAAGTTTGTTTCTGAAAGGACAGAAGCCATTTTGAAACTAAATACGTGCAATACTTCCATGGAGTACTTTCCCCTGTATCGATTAAGATCTCTTTTCGCGATGTAAAACACAATTGCCGGCCGAAGTGGCCGTGCGGTTCTAGGCGCTGCAGTCTGGAACCGCGAGACCGCTACGGTCGCAGGTTCGAATCCTGCCTCGGGCATGGATGTGTGTGATGTCCTTAGGTTAGTTAGGTTTAACTAGTTCTAAATTCTAGGGGACTAATAACCTCAGAAGTTGAATCCCATAGTGCTCAGAGCCATAAAACAATTAGAACGACCGTTAGAGCAGACTAATGGTATGCATACACGCAACAGCCATGTGATATAGTTTCTCCTTTCCAGCAGCCAACTGCTTACTGTTTCTGCCTGAGAAATTACGACTACTTCTTTCGATTCTTTTTAATTAAATCCTTCGTGAGCATCATGCTTCAGAACCTTGTGTCAAGCACCCGTCTTTTTTTAATAACAGTAATAAGCGATTCCCAAATGATTCAAAAGTTTGTGGTAAGTTTAAAGATACATTTGATTCTTCATGTAATATTCGTAACATCAAGGTCTACTTTGTTTCGGTGATAGCAGGATGAAAAACAAAGACACGCTATTAAAAGATACTGTAGTCCTTCAAATGCATAAGAATTTTTGTAAGTGTGTCGGAAACTATTTGAAAATTAAGACTAGTCACTTTACAAATCTGTGCTGGACGGAAACTTGCTTCAGTCTGCCACAGGCGTCTATCCATTTCTCCCTGATTAGACAGAACGTTGCACATTATACAAGTATCAAGCATATCCATTTCTTCCAAATTTCACAGAACATGTGCACATTATATACGTGAAAAGAAAAAACTGATGAACATAAGCTTACTTCGTACGACATCTACAGCGCTTCGTTCTAAACGTGATAAATTAGCGATACGAAGCAGACAGCCGAAGAAGAAAAACTCATAGACCATAGCGTATTTCATGAGAGTAGTCTGTAATCTATATGGTTAGTTGATCATGTAATACTGTCACGTAGGTGGATAAGGGAGTTATATCACAATGCGATGATACTGTAAGATCCTGGAGCACTGCACTTAAAAAATACAAAAGCAATCGTCTAGCACATAAAGGTACTATATGATGCCTTGTGAAGTAATCATAAAGACAGGAAGTTCAGGTTCTACACAGGAAGCCTTTTTTTTGCAGTTGAATTTTACGAACTCTGACGCACACATATGCGAAAGGTATTCAGTGAAGATCTAATGTCGTTAGTAAAATAAAAAATAAATAAAAAATTTAAAAAAATAAAAAAATGGCTCTGGGCACTACGGGCCTTAACTTCTGAGGTCATCAGTCCCCTAGAACTTAGAACTACTTAAACCTAACTAACCTAAGGACATCACACACACCCATGCCCGAGGCAGGATTCGAACCTGCGACCGTAGCGGTCGCGCGGTTCCAGACTGTAGCGCTTAGGACCGACCGGCCACCCCGGCCGGCGTTAGTAAACAAGTAACGTAAAATTTCTATTGGCAAAGCCAAACACATAAACTGGTTTTCTATTGATTTTTCAGTCGACGTATGCAGAGAGCAAACTGCTTGAAGGCCAAATTAGTTATCAAGGCTTTAAAGATCAAACATGGACCACCAGCACAAAATATCAAATGCGAACAAATTTGTGTGTGTGAGTGAGAGAGAGATACAGATACAGAGAGAGAGAGAGAGAGAGAGAGAGAGAGAGAGAGAGAGATATAGATATTACGTAAGTGTCTTAACTACGAAAATGCTCAAAGATATTTTTATAAGTTTTCTACAAAAGAGTAACTGTGTATCTCACCGGGTATTCGGAAATTCCCGTAACAAACTTCTACAACATGTAGAGATGAGTTAGTACATCTCTGATATCGATCTATTGTAGAATTTTAGAAAATGTTTTCTGCTCGCGTAGCATGTCATTTCTGGAAACCCAGAATCTAATCTGTAGGAATCAACATAGATTCCGGAAACAGCGATCGTGTGAGACCCAACTCGCTTTATTTGTTCACGAGACCCACAAAATATTAGATAAAGGCTCCCAGGTAGATGCTATTTTCCTTGACTTCCAGAAGGCGTTCGATACAGTTCCACACTGTCGCCTGATAAAGTAAGAGCCTACGGAATATCAGACCAGCTGTGTGGCTGGATTGAAGAGTTTTTAGCAAACAGAACAAAGCCTGTTGTTCTCAATGGAGAGACGTCTACAGACGTTAAAGTAACCTCTGGCATGCTACAGGGGAGTGTTATGGGACCATTGCTTTTCACAATATGTATAAATGACCTATTAGATAGTGTCGGAAGTTCCATGCGGCTTCTCGCGGATGATGCTGCAGTATACATTAGAAAATTGTAGCGAAATGCAGGAAAATCTGCAGCGGATAAGCACTTGGTGCAGGGAGTGGCAACTGACTCTTAACATAGACAAACGTAAATATTGCGAATACATAGAAAGAAGGATCCTTTATTGTACATAGCGGAACAAACACTGGTAGGAGTTACTTCTGTAAAGTATCTGGGAGTATGCGTACGGAACGATTTGAAGTGGAATGATCACATAAAATTCATTGTTGGTAAGGCGGGGGCCAGGTTGAGTTTCATTGGGAGAGTCCTTACAAAATGTAGTCCATCAACAAAGGAGATGGCTAACAAAACACTCGTTCGACCTATAATTGAGTATTGCTCATCAGTGTGGGATCCGTACCAGATCGGGTTGACAGAGGAGATACAGAAGATCCAAAGAAGATTGACGCGTTTCATCACAGGGTTATTTGGTAAGCGTGATAGCGTTACTGAGATGTTTAGCAAACTCAAGTGGCAGACTCTGCAAGAGAGGCGCTCTATATCGCGGTGTAGCTTGCTGTCCAGGTTTCGAGAGGGTGCGTTTCTGGATGAGGTATCGAATATATTGCTTCCCCCTACTTATACCTCCAGAGCAGATCACGAATGTAAAATTAGAGAGATTCGAGCGCGCACGGAGGCTTTCCGGCAGTCGTTCTTCCCGCGAACCATACGCGACTGGAGCAGGAACGGGAGGTAATGACAGTGGCACGTAAAGTGCCCTCCGCCACACAACGTTGGGTGGCTTGCGGAGTATAAATGTAGATGTAGATGTAGATGTACATCATATTCTGGAAAGGGGCCCAAATCCGAAAAGTACTGTTTCCGTATACAGTTGCTTGAAAACATGTTTGCTAGGTACGTAAGGGCAGTCATGGTGGGAGGTGGTTACGTCGGATCGGCTGATGTCATTTGACGTCCTTCCAACCGCTGACATAGTTCCAGCCTCATTCACGTGTCCGTGCGTGTTAGTGATACATGGTTGAATATATGTTTGCAGAATAAACCGACTTAATCCTTCTGAATGGCGAAGCACATGGTAGTAGAAGAGCTGCTCGTCGCCTTTACCAACATTGTTCTCCACAACATCCGACTCCATCGCATACGGCTTCGAGAAAGGGGAACTTCACCGTCAGCAGACGTGACTGTGGTGCTCCAAGGAGACGCCACACACCTGAATTTGAAGAGGCCGTACTGCATCACGTTGAAGAGAAACCATTAATGAGTACGCGAGCAATTTCTTTGGCCGTTAGTGAGCGGTAATGTAAAACAAGTGCCGCGCGGGATTAGCCGAGCTGTCTCCGGGCGCTGCAGTCATGGACTGTGCGTCTGGTCCTGGCGGAGGTTCGAGTTTTCTCTCCGGCATGGGTGAGTGTGTGTGTTTGTCCTTAGGATAATTTAGGTTAAGTAGTGTGTAAGCTTAGGGAGTGATGACCTGAGCAGTTAAGTCCCATAAGATTTCACACACATTTGAACATTTTGTAAAACAAGTGATGTACTGGGTCACGTCCAATCAATTATTTGTAAAAGTGGTCGCGTTACCAAAATGTTTTCAAATGGATGTAGCACAGAAACGGTACGTTTCCGGAATGGGTTCAAATTTAAAACATTATCTACTCATTCCCCTCTATATTTCCGACAAGCTTGTAACTGGAATTTCCGAACATTCTGTATATTACAAATGCGAAAGTTTATATGAGCCTTCACGCTGAAACGTCTGGACAAATTTGGATGAAATTTAGAATGGAGATGGCTTATATCCTTAATTAAAACACAGGCTACCTGATGCATATCTATCAATCAAAGGGGTGGGGATGGAGGTGAAAAAGAAGTGTAGCCCACGACGAGCGAATACCCATAATTCATTCACCCAGTATTTGAGAAGGAGCGTACTTAGTGACTTGCAACAAATTTTACACATAATATCAAAAATTTACAAAACGTTTTCTCCTTGACAACCGCCACAAAATGATGAAAGGAAAAAAATTAACACTTATTATATTTTCGCCGTTCACACTGTAAAACTGCCACTTCCAGCATGACGTTTCTTTACTATTAATTGTATTTACGACACATTTTCCAAGCAGTTTTCAGAAATACCACTGATTGTACCAGCATACGTGTATCATTGTACGTTGTATAGTTCAGGAAATACAGCGTCATAAAAACTGAGCTGCGTGAAAATGAAACTGCAAGGTGAATTTCGCTACAGATAAAAGTGAAATATGTGTACAAATACGTGTGAAACATTTTACACAGATACGAAATATATCTGACATGTGCGTATGCGGGCGAAGCCACGGGTACCTCATCCTAACCCCCGGAACGATTTCTACGAAATTTGGTATAGATATTACTTAAGATCTGGAAAGAAATACTGCGTGGGTAAGAACCACCAGCCTTCTCTTGGGGTTAGGGTAATAATGTGGGAAAGGAGGGAGGGGAAAGCGATGAACAGACAAAGGAGATAAGGAGGAGATGGGAACGGATAAGGAGAGGAGGAGATGAACGGAGATAGGGGGAGGGGGAGGACGACAGAGAGGGGGGGAGGTGGAGATAAATTGAGAGTGGAGGCTGGACAGGTACATGGAGAAGGGGCTGGAGGAGATGGACAAAGAGGGGGAGGAGCAAGGAGGAAATGGACTAATAGAAGATTGGAATAAATACGTACCAGGCATTTAACCGCGGATAACACCGCGGGTCGCAGCAAGTTGTTTATAATTTACTAACACAGACAACTTAGTTTCGTGAACAGGCCGTCAACTGACAATCTTTGAATCAAGTGGCCCTGCCTCGCGATGTGGCGCAGTGGTTAAGGCGCTGGACTCTTATTTGGTAAGATCCTGATTGCTTTACCTAAATTCACACGGATGCCAAGGTGAATTAACAAGAGAAAGGAATTGACCAAATGTACGTTCTCATAACATTTCTCCTTCGCCCTAGTTAGCGCCTCTTTAATTTCCTCAGGACGTTATTTTTGGCACTGAATTTGTGCTTGATGTTGGAGCAGTGTGTTCTGAAAGTGAGGGAGTGGTCTAATATTACCCCTAGGTACTTTGGTGTGGAAGAGTGTTCCAAAAGGGTTCCATTCCAGGAGAAATGTAATTTTGTTAAAGCCTCTCTATTCGTAAGGCGGAAAGCACAAAGTTGGGATTTTGATGGATTGGGCTTTAGGTCGTTAGCTACATAGCATGTACCAAGTTTCTTCAGAACGCTATCCAGAGCGCTACCTCTTCGAAGGTTGCACCCTAGCAAGCTAATGCCACTTCGTCCTTGTGTTGTTGGGGAGTGGTTGGTCATTAGTGTAAATATTGAATAGTAATGGAGACAGTACGCCTCCTTGGAGCAATCCATTTTTCTGTATTTTGCATTTACTTTCTTGATCTTGAAAGTCAACGAAAAACCTGCGGTTCTGCAGCATAGTTGTCATCAGTCTGGTAAGTATGGTGTCCTTCATGAGCGAAAACATCTTCTGTAACAGTATACTGTGGTTGTTTGTGTCATAGGCAACACGAGGCCAATGAAAGCTAATCCTGTGATTTGGCAGTCTGCAAATTCGTCCTCCGTGTGCTGAGTAAGGTTGAGAACTTGGGCAACAGCACTTTTTATGTGGAATGAGGTGCTGGTGAATAGCCTGGATGAGTCTCTTGAGTAGTAAGCTTTCGAAAATCTTATGTAGGTGGCATTGGAGAGATACTGGGCTGTAGTCCCTCGGGTCTCTACAATCCTTTCCAGGCATAAGAATGGTAATTACGAGAGATTTCCTCCATTATTTTGTAAGCTTGGATGTCTTTAGGCGGTTATTGTAAAGCTGGAGCAACCACTCGTTCGTAGATGTTCCGAATTTCTTTGTTCATCCAAACCAGCAAATTTACCTTGTTTGCACTGGATTATTGCGTTTTCCAATTCAGTCATGTTAAACTTTTGGATGAGTTCAGATGTTTCTCCATTTTTATCTGCAGATATCTTCCACATAGGTTGCCCTGGTTTAGATTCTTATTTTATTTTGCCATTCATGAGAAGTTAAAGGGCAGTTCGATTGGCTGTTACATCTAAGTGGTATAACTCATAGTCAGGTCTCTATTGAACTTCTTTAACAGTCTTTAGGCCAGCTGACTATTCCGCGACATACTTAGTTCTGTCGTCAATTTTGACCAGCTCTCTCTCTTTGAATTCTCTTTTAGAGAAATTAGGGCATGTGCTACGTCCTTTATTTCCTTTTCAATTGTGTTCAGTTCGAACAGATTATAGTAATCTTGTAGTTGCTACATCACACCTGCATTGAGAAAGTTGATGTAATTTGTGCGACTTACTGGAACTCTACTAAACAGCGTCGGTGAACTGGTAGAATGTTTCTGGAGCTGGTTTGATGTTTTGGACGACTTTATCCAGTAGAGAAGAGAATTTTGGCCAATATGCTTTTTTGAAGTTACGTCTACTGCGAAAGGGAACAAAATAGTTCAAATGGCTCTGAGTACTATGGGACTCAACTGCTGAGGTCATTAGTCCCCTAGGACTTAGAACTAGTTAAACCTAACTAACCTAAGGACATCACAAACATCCATGCCCGAGGCAGGATTCGAACCTGCGACCGTAGCGGTCTTGCGGTTCCAGACTGCAGCGCCTTTAACCGCACGGCCACTTCGGCCGGCTCGAAAGGGAACACATTTTGGTTGGATAACCAAATGAAACTGACACAGCATTGATCTGGGTTGAGACTTAAGAATAGGGCTGCATTGTTGTATTAGTCTGTTAAGAAATGAAAATTAGATCTAGATTATATGCTCTTCGTTAACTGTCTCTATTGGAGGAAAGTGACAGTTTACTGTCATGAATAAGATATAGTGCGCTAGCATCTGCTCATTGTTGTAGTAGGTCGCCATTATCTTCACTGTGTTCATATCCCCATTCCGTACCATGGCAATTAAAATCTCTAATCACATATTTTACTATCTTGTTCTTGAAGTTCAGTTGTATATTGAAGGAGAAAACGGAGATTGGTAGCTTATAGACTAACGTAACTGTGGAGTTGCAAAGTCTGATTTTATATTTTCGATCTTGTTCTCTAATGCAACGTGTGCTATGAGGTCTTTCAGCCGCGAGTCGCATGAATTCTGGAACGTGCTTGGTTGGTGTCTCTGTGGGTCTCTTGGATGCACGCATCGTCAACATTGTGCTCTCTACAGTGTCATTTCAGCATCTTTTCCTTACCGGAAGCTTTGCATTCGATGTGGAAGATCGTGACTGTAAATTTGTGTTCTGAAAAGAATGGCATACTTTGATATTTTCATAGATGCTTCGGGATTGGAAGAATTGGCCGATAGATATGTGAACACTCTACCGTTATTCGGGAAGCACTATCTGTCAGTGTGTGTTCATACTCATTTAGCAGCACAATTGATATACTGTGGCTGCACACTACGAGGTTTTTTCTACACTCGCCAGTAGTTACAAGTGATACACTTTTACTATATAAGCAAACATGCAAAGAAAACTAATTCCACCTGGTTGTGACACGTGATTTATTTTATTTTATTTTTTTAACAAAAAGATTCGAAATTAGTCTCTATGGCCGTTAATAGCCCATCCAAAAGAAATGTGACTAAAATAAGCTCTCTCTCTCTCTCTCTCTCTCTCTCTCTCACACACACACACACACACACACACACACACACACACACACACACACAGAGAGAGAGAGAGAGAGAGAGAGAGAGAGAGAGAGAGAGAGAGAGAGAGAGACAGACGTCAGTCCTGAGTCCTGTTAGTCTGCTACGAATAACTTTCGTAGTTCAATGACATTTGGTAATTTAATCAAAACTCATAACGAAAACACTGCTGAGACGAGAAAGGAATGTTTATGTTTTCTGGACTCACTATTGTTGGAGGCGTCCTTATCTTTGTGCGGTTATATGATATAAATGTTTATAGGGCCAAAGCCTAAGGACTTCTTTGAAAATCTGTACTTCACATAGATGAATGAGATCACCGATTCTTTCGCAGTAATATTTTTTTGGTATTGCCTGAGGAAACTTTCTGACATCGCTGTGGTTGCATGTGTGTTCGCCATTTTTGTTGACTTACTTGAGAGTCAGAAAGGTGTACGCAAAATCCGATGATATACTCTGATATATTATATTTTATTTAAACTGTATCACGAGGGTCATTGCACTACTTGGAGCAAAGAATCCAAGAAATTACACATGTCTAAATACTGCTGGTCTTGAGAGTTTCTGAAAAGTGAATGAACCATTATTATTTTTTCAGGCACTGCTTTACTGCCGTCGTTGTACGTACTTTCGATTTTGAAGTAAATATTGAATTGAAAGCAACACGATTGTCAAAATAACTGTGGAATGTCTGTGGATTCTTGACCGGTTTCGGGAACTTTCACGTTGAAGATCAGTTCCAGTAACATCTAGGAGTTTCATAATGCCAGAACAGGCATAATTTCTGGTTTTAGTGTATTGTTGGAACTACTGCAAAAGTTGTGAATGAACTAGTACGGCAGTTTCGGTTTACTATCCCGAACAACACTCTTTCGTTCTGTCGATGCCGCACTTAGCGAAGAGGCTAGGTGTTGAAGCACAGGACACGTATTCGGTAGAACAGCGATTCATACCCCGTCTGGCCATACAGAATTCGATTTTTTATTGTTTCCCTAAAGCGCTTTGGACAAATGCCAGGATGATTCCGATTGAAAGGGCGCGGCCAATTTCCTTCTCCGTCCTCCCCCAGTCCTAGTGACCTAATCTCCATTAACCTCGTCGTCGATGAAACATAAACCGTCATATCCTTCCTTTTTTTTTAATCAAGAGAAAATGTTTCTAGATTGTCTAGTGTGCGAGAAAACTGTCATAAAAAATTTAAGGAACCATTAGACTTTACTTAATTTCAACATAAATTTAATTCGTATGGGCCACTGCGCTCCCATTCGGGAGGACGACGGTTGAAATGCACTTCCAATCCGCGTCAAGCCATCCAGATTTAGTTTTTTCATAATCTCCCTAAATCGCTCCAGAAAATGCCGCGATGATTCCTTTGAAAGGGCGCAGCCCTATTTCCTCGCTATCCTTACGTAATCCGAGCTTGTATTCCGTTTCTGACCTCGCTGTCGACAGGACGTTAAACTAATGTTCCTTACGTATTGCTCATTCCAAAATAAAGTGCGGGTATTGGAAAGCTTTTAGACGCTAAGCGTAACTAATCTATACTGATTCAATTTATCCATCAAATGGGTACGTCGTTGCGTTGTTATCGGTAGCACGCTACTCGGTAATGATAGACAGAAAGCTCTTGTAAATTTTTTTTAGTACTTTCCTTAAAGACACATCGTCCCCTTGGACGTTTGTATCCGTAAGACACTTTGATTTACTATCCAATTTTTCTCTATTTGGAGAAGAAACTTTTCATTAACGTGATAAAACTGTTACATATATAGACAAAAATTTTGCTCAGCCTTAAAATTTTGATTAATGTAATTAATTTCTTTATTTTTATCTCATCGGTATCAATGTTTGCATTGTAAATGGTGACTCTATTTCAGTGCGTTTGGCAATAAGCAAAATTCAATAGCAAGTCATCGGTAGTAGGGAAATTACACCATATGTACAATTTGGTTTTGCTGTGAATACAAAATGAGTACGTTTATTTGGATGTGGAAATGACGTATATTCAATAATTTTATATAGAATTAAGAATACATGAAATCTATTCCTAGTTGTAAATATGTACAACCACCAGCTGTATCATGGAATGACGACAGTGAAAATTAGTGGCGGGCTGGGACTCGAACCCGGATTTCCCGCTTATCGCGGGCGGTCGCCTTGTCATTAGGCTATCCAAGCACGGCTCACGGCCTGACCCGAACTTCCATCTGTCGTCAACAATGCCTCTACAACCTGCACTCGTACAAACACTGTGTATATTTCCGTACAGGGGAAACATTTTAATTAAAAGTCGCTTGCCCGCTTTCGGTGGATAAACACGATATTGTAGTGTCTTTGTTGTTCAGAAGTATGATGCGAAGTTCATTCGGATGTACGTGCATGCAAATCCACGTTCAGAATCACGAATTTGGAAACGAATATAGGCCTCATACAACTAATTCTAATTTTACAGTGAAATCGAACAAAACGAAGCGTGTGACATGACTCTGAGAGCATCACTGTGTCATGTTGTGCCTCGAAGTGAAATACTAAGAATTTCTCCTGTACTCAGGACAAAAGAAACCTTCACAAAAGTACGGAACATTCCGAAGTACCTCTCTTCAGTGTAGAAGTAAGCGAAATGTTTTGGATATAGTAAACCAGAGTTCTAAAACATGTGTGATTTGCAGTGGTGGCGACGTTTGTACTGTATAAAACGGAACGGATACTGTAACCGACGAAATCCATTTTATTATTTGCATAGGCAGTGGCCGTGTCTGAATGGAAAAGAATGTTGAAACTTATATTGTTAACTTGATGCTCTAATTATACGATCCATTTCGCAAAATTCGAAATCATCTCTGTGAGTTCCAAGCAATTTTGCGCCATGTGTTTGGGCGTGCTTGAGATAGGTAGGAGCCTTAGCTCGGCGCACATAGCAGAAGCACGCGAGGCGCAGCGGCCCGCCTCGCGCGATGCGCACGTCGCCTGCAGTTATCGCCGTCGCGCCGTGTTTGCCCGCCATTTACGTAACGTAATTTCTTGCTGTGAGCAAGTGACGCGCGCTGGCGGTCGCCGACTACATGCGTAGCCGCGTAGCGTGCTCTAATACGTATTCCGGCAGTTTTACAGTCGTGCCCTAGTAGAGATTCTCCAACAAAGAGGTTCCTACTCAATGGTCTGAAGATGACCACAGTAGTGGTCGAAACCGGTCACCTTATTAAATAAATTGTGGTCAAGACTGTTTTTAATAGTAATTATTTATAAGACATTGATCACTGCTGTTCCCATAATGCATTCAAAAGTAATTTTACACATCTTTAAGTCATACCTCTTCCGGCAATTATTGCCATCTCTTTCCTACAGACGTTAATGCACATCCTTATGATTCATTGTCAGTGTAGAGTTAATTATTTTGATGAGTTGTTTTATTCAAGACACTAAGTAATTAATGAATTACCTGTCATTGGGCATTGATTTAAATCAATGGAAAAAGTTGAAAATTTGTCCCGCATCGGGATTTGAAGCTGAGTCTCCTCCTGCACCATTCGGACATAGTGGCCGTCGCAACTGCACGGACTAAGTACTGTGCCAGTGCTAACCTAGAAGTACTCTCAGTTCGAATCCTGGCAGTGTAAAATATTCTATCAACAGCACTTGGTTGCTATGGGGGGGGGGGGGGGGGGGGGGGCAGGGGGGTGTAGCATGCAGTTTCTGATCAGTGATCACTACGTTGATGATACGTACGTCGGAAATGTTAGACTCAACAGCGTGTTTCGTGCAATAGTACTCATCAGTCATCCATATTATTCAACACAATTTACATCTACATCCATACTCCGCAAATGTGGCGGAGGGTACCTTGAGTAGCTCTATCGGTTCTCCCTTCTATTCCAGTCTCGTATTGTTCGTGGAAAGAAGGATTGTCGGTATGCCTCTGTGTGGGTTCTAATCTCTCTGATTTTATCCTCATGGTCTCTTCGCGAGATATACGTAGGAGGGAGCAATATACTGCTTGACTCTTCGGTGAAGGTATGTTCTCGAAACTTCAACAAAAGCCCATACCGAGCTACTGAGCGTCTCTCCTGCAGAGTCTTCCACTGGAGTTTATCTATGATCTCCGTAACGCTTTCGCGATTACTAAATGACCCTGTAACGAAGCGCGCTCCTCTCCGTTGGATCTTCTCTATCTCTTCTATCAACCCTATCTGGTACGGATCCCACACTGGTGAGCAGTATTCAAGCAGCGGGCGAACAAGCGTACTGTAACCTACTTCCTTTGTTTTCGGATTGCATTTCCTTAGGATTCTTCCAATGAATCTCAGTCTGGCATCTGCTTTACCGACGATCAACTTTATATGATCATTCCATTTTAAATAACTCCCAATGCGTAGTCCCAGATAATTTATGGCATTAACTGCTTCCACTTGCTGACCTGCTATATTGTAGCTAAATGATAAGGGATCTTTCTTTCTATGTATTCGCAGCACATTACACTTGTCTACATTGAGATTCAATTGCCATTCCCTGCACCATGCGTCAATTCGCTGCAGATCCTCCTGCATTTCAGTACAATTTTCCATTGTTACAACCTCTCGATATACCACAGCATCATCCGCAAAAAGCCTTAGTGAACTTCCGATGTCATTCACAAGGTCATTTATGTATATTGTGAATAGCAACGGTCCTACGACACTCCCCTGAAATCACTCTTACTTTGGAAGACTTCTCTCCATTGAGAATGACATGCTGCGTTCTGTTATCTAGGAACTCTTCAATCCAATCACACAGTTGGTCTGATAATCCATATGCTCTTACTTTGTTCATGAAACGACTGTGGGGAACTGTATCGAACGCCTTGCGGAAGTCAAGAAACACGGCATCTACCTGGGAACCCGTGTCTATGGCCCTCTGAGTCTCGTGGACGAACAGCGCGAGCTGGGTTTCACACGATCGTCTTTTTCGAAACCCATGCTGATTCCTGCAGAGTAGATTTCTAGTCTCCAGAAAAGTCATTATACTCGAACATAACACGTGTTCCAAAATTCTACAACTGATAGACGCTAGAGATATAGGTCTATAGTTCTGCACATCTGTTCGACATCCCTTCTTGAAAACGGGGATGACCTGTGCCCTTTTCCAATCCTTTGGAACGCTACGCTCTTCTAGAGACCTACGGTACACTGCTGCAAGAAGATACAATAACGACACTTCTCACAGGGAAGACGTCAGTAACATCAAAAAAGAAAATGTTTTCAACTACGCATCTGCATCTATCCCCTAGCGTCTCCAACCTAACAATAGCATATTACCTGACCAGCCGGAAATGCTTCACAATATTTAAGAATTAGTCTGCGGCACATAATTAAAAAGACAGATTAGTATTCTGGAGCACGGTATCAGACTCAGGCATTGTCGCAGATTAAGTTCATCGTGCGTTCCTTTAGTGTGCCTAGCCACGTTCTCGGATATTTTGTTTGCCCAGTCCATACGCGATATCTCCCACTCCTCTTGTCAAAAGTGAACAAGTGCACCATCTCTGATGGACATTCTTCCACAGGAGGGAATCAAATTCTGCCTAAAAGGGGATTATTTGCTTTCTTAATTCCTTCGATGTCTCACTCTCATAACTGCTATTAGAGACAGAGCACTTTCTCACGGTGCACAAAAACTGAGAAAAGGGGTAGCGTTCACTATAATGATCTCAGCTCACTATGGAATACCCAAATAAAAAGTATCCAATTGGGTTTCGAATGAGTTTTTCCAATCATTGCTAATTCGCAGCACTGTGGAAACCATACAAAGGAAAGTTATTGACAGTGATTCCCTGAAGAAGTAACTGTCTGATTACGCTTTTCAGGTATCAAACTTTTGGTAAATGCACAGCAGTCTTCAACCAGAATGTTGGCATGTATACCACATTTATTTTCTAGGGACGGTCCTATCGAATTTGGTATGCCTCCGACCTGTGAATTAATTTTTCCAGCCAGTTATGTGTTAGTTATAACAGAAGACACTCGTACAGTTTAGCGTGGAATCCGAGCCACGATGCAACCAAACATTCTCCACATACCTCAAAATTTTCCAGAAGTGATAAAAACGGTAGTGAAAGAAACGATCCTTGAACCGATAAGGGATCGAATCCCCAACCTTGGTATCCGTAGTCAGGCACTTACTCAATTTCAGACTAGTTTAGTGAAAATGACATGCAAGACTGTTATGATGTTTTTAGAAAGGGTGCACAATGGTAAAAAAAGACCTTAATTTGCAACGACAAAGCGCCCTACCACGAGGATTTATAGTGATTCATACGTTCCCGGACCGAAATTTTACAGTCTTCTCCTTAACTCATCCTTCGGGCTTCTACTGTGTAATGTAGTTTGAAGCCTTTCGAGCAACCATGTTGAGAGACATCAGCATAGCCGTTACTACCGGAGTGTGTGGATGCCTGATGTAACCTGGTGTTGTCGAAGTGTTTCTAAATCTACATCCACATTTATACTCCGCAAGCCAACCAACGGTGTGTGGCGGAGGGCACTTTACATGCCACTGTCATTACCTCCCTTTCCTGTTCCAGTCGCGTATGGTTCGCGGGAAGAACGACTGCCGGAAAGCCTCCGTGCGCGCTCGAATCCCTCTAATTTTACATTCGTGATATCCTCTGGAGGTATAAGTAGGGGGAAGCAATATATTCCATACCTCATCCAGAAACGCACCCTCTCGAAACTTGGACAGCAAGTTACACCGCGATGCAGAGCGCTTCTCCTGCAGAGTCTACCACTTGAGTTTGCTAAACGTCTCCGTAACGCTATCACGCTTACCAAATAACCCTGTGACAAAACGCGCCGCTATTCTTTGGATCTTCTCTATCTCCTCTGTTAACCCGACCTGGTACGGATCCCACATTGATGAGCAATACTCAAGTATAGGTCGAACGAGTGTTTTGTAAGCCGCGTCCTTTGTTAATGACTACATTTTCTAAGGACTCTCCCAATGAATCTCAACCTGGCACCCGCCTTACCAACAATTAATTTTATATGATCATTCCACTTCAAATCGTTCCGTACGCATATTCCCAGATATTTTACAGAAGTAACTGCTACCAGTGTTTGTTCCGCTATCATATAATCATACAATAAAGGATCCTTCTTTCTATGTATTCGCAATACACTACATTTGTCTATGTTAAGGGTCAGTTGCCATTCCATGCACCAAGTGCCTATCCGCTGCAGATCTTCCTGCATTTCGCTGCAATTTTCTAATGCTGCAACTTCTCTGTATACTACAGCATCATCAGCGACAAGCCGCATGGAACTTCCGATACTGTCTACTAGGTCATTTATATATATTGTGAAAAGCAATGGTCCCATAACACTCCCCTGTGGCACGCCAGAGGTTACTTTAACGTCTGTAGACGTCTCTCCATTGAGAACAACATGCTGTGTTCTGCTTGCTAAAAACTCTTCAATTCAGCCACACAGCTGGTCTGACCCGTAGGCTCTTACTTTATCAGGCGACAGTGTGGAACTGTATCGAACGCCTTCCGGAAGTAAAGGAAAATGGCATCTACCTGGGAGCCTGTATCTAATATTTTCTGAGTTTCATGAACAAATCCATGTTGATTCCTACAGATTCTTCCTTCGACCTATGTAAGGCTGAGACACCACGCGGTACTAATGAAATGCTACGCGTGAAACGACGTATTGTAACACTGACACCGTATGGAAACGTTCATCACCGGACTGGCATCAATTCTTGCCACTACTGCACTTGTAAAACAGTCTTAATAAGGGGCACAGTTCACGCTTTGACCTTCGACTCAGCGTTAAAACAGTCACTAGTTCAACAGCATTCAGAAGGACTAACAGATCTGATCAGTGGACTGGGAAACGCTAACCGCCCACAAATAACACACTTTCTGGAAGTTGTTCCTTGCAATTTACGCAGAAATACCAACAAAGATAAAACAGGACGGCAGTTCACAACAGCATCGATCTCATGTACACAATGAAAGAACGTAAAATATTCACGGGAACCTACATAATTTATTTACCTTCATTATACCTCGCCAAACCCGTCTCTTACGTCAACACCATCTCCAGCTAGCTAATAGTTCCATAGTCTTATAAAAGGCCTCCGCCGACTGCAAACATCTGAAATGACTGGTCAGAACTCAACACTCGAACTTCGCCTCCATCCCAGAGAGCACACAATTCGCTTCTCATACAAAAGAGTTGTCAAAGGGTACCCACATTTCGCGAGCTTCAAGCGACTAACGAAATTCTTTAACCATTCAGGCTTCCAGCCAATCAGCTCAAGATGCATAATGATTGTCATTTGAGTCAAACGCGGGTCTCCTCATTGGTCAGCCAGTTTCTTCCGAAACTTTGTCCCATTGCAGGAATTTTCTAATTATTATTTGTCACCTAATGGACTGGGGTACAGCAGATGAATGTCATAAAGATATTAATTCGGAGGCCTAACCTTCACTGTCTGATTTTCCATGACGATACACTTTTCGTGTGTTAGGTAGCACCATTCTATAACTTCCTGATTGCAGACAAAAGTGAACAGCCCTAGCCTACAGGCCTTAACTATTTCGTGAAAGGTCCATCATATGGGGAGAGAAGGAACACCATGTGCACTCAGTTTGTGTGCCTGGGAGAGTAGTTCATTCAATATGTTGAAGAGGCTATTCTGGCAACCACCGAGAGAACACGGTGCAACCAACTCCAGATTGTGGGCTCCGACTTCATACTTGGACCACACTGACAGCGACTAACCGAGAAGTTGGTAAAATCAGCCTTGCTCATGAAGTTCCAACGAACCTCACTATCTGCAGCACTGTCCTCAAAACTGATCGTGGCCACCTGGTCGTGAGTCGAGTGGGATACCTGAACCAGAAATTACGAATGTTCTGTGTGCGCCACAGGGTTGAGAACTATAGGGTCTCCGTAAATGCGTCAGGTGTGCACTACACGTAAGAGGCTGACACGCAGTATAGGCGACTCTCCATCCAATCCAGATAACGATAACTGTAGGAAACCCGAACATAGTGTTAAGATTCAATGAAATGCCCCCCAAAGGCGAGAGTATTAAAATCCAGTGTTGAAGCGTTCGCAACAAAGTGCCAGAGTTTGAAGAGCTCCTAAAATGCTGGGATGCTCACATAATACTAGGTATAGGAATCTGGTTAAAATCAGAAATTGATAGCAGTGATATTTTGGGGGAAAATTGAAGCATATTTCGAAAGGATAGGCTAATGGGGAATGGATGTGGTGTATTTGTCGCAGTAGACAAGAAACTCTCTTTCATGGCGACAGAAACTGAAATTGCATGCGACATTGTTTGGAAAAGAATCAGACTCGGGCGAGGGCATAAAATTACAATTTAATTCTTCTATCGCCCACCGGATTCAACTCCTGAAGTAACCGAAAATTTAAGAGAGAGAGAGAAAAAAAAAACATTTCGCTACTGGGTAATCAGTAATACTGTAACCATCGGCGGAAACTTCAATCATCCAGCAGTCGATTGGGATGATTATAATTTTGTTAATTATAGTTGTGCTACGACATCTGCGAAACATCTATGAAAATCCTGAACAGACTGCTCGCAAGCCCACTCGTGATGAAAGTATACTTGATCAGATGGCAACAAACAGACCTGACCTCTTTGAGAACGTCCGCACTGAAAATGGTACCAGTGATCACGAGGCAGTTCTAGCAACAACGATTATCGAAGTTCAAAGAGCAGCAAAATGTATATGTTAGTAGACTACATAAAGAAGCAGCAGTGCCGTATCTCAATAAAGAACTTGGAACTTTCAGCTCAGGACAGGGGCGTGTAGAGGAATTATTAATCAAGCTCAAAGCAGTTGATCACGAACTAGACAGGTACCTAGATAGTACAACAGTTCATAACAGGACGTACTCCCCCATGGTATAGAGTCATTATAAAGCAACTTCTACATAAACAGGCCACTGGATAATAGGTGTAAAACAAAGGACCAGGCTATTGAGAAAAACATGCTGAATGAAAAACGTTTGGCTGTCGAGAGGTCAATCCGTGAAGCCTTCAGTGACTACCATAGCAGAATATTATCGAAAGATCTTTCACAGAACCAGAAGAAATTCTAGTCGTAGGTAGCGTCCAATCACTACCGAACGAGACAGCAACTGAAATGCTTTTACAAAGCAAAACCCTAGCGTAATGCCCCAGTTTAATTCTCGTACCACTGTAAAGATAAATGAAAAAAGATATTAATATCACTGGAGTTGAGAAGCAGCGTAAATCGTTAAAACTGATCAAAGTTCCAGGGCCTGATGGAATCTTATCAAACTCTACACCGAACGTGCGACTGAGTTAGTCCCTCTTTTGAGCATAACGTACTGAACATACTGAAAGTCGTGGATCAAGGCAGTCACGTTGATGCAGGTTTCTTGAGTTCCGAACGGCATCTGACTCAGGACCACACGTACGCTCATTATCGAAAATACCATCACATGGGGTATCAAGTGAGATTTGTGGCTTGGTAGGGAGGATAGAACATGCTGACTTGGATGGAGACTCATCGGCGGATGTAGAAGTAACTTCAGGAGTGCCCCAGTTAGGTGTGTTGGGACCCTTGCTGATCATGTTGTATATTAATGACCTTGTAGATATAATTAATACAAGCCCCGGATTTTCCGCAGATGACATAGTTATTTAAATGACGTACGGTTTGAGAAAAACTGTACAAATATTCAGTTAGTTCTTGATAAGATTTCAGCGTGGTGCAAAGATTGGTAACTCGCTTTGACTGTTCAAAAAGATAAAATTGTGCACTTCATAAAGCGAAAAGAAGTAGTATCCTCTGGGTACATTACCAATGAATCACAACTCGCGTCAACTTACTCAAATAGCTGGGTGTGACCATTTGTAGGGATGTGAAAAGAGGCGATCACATAGTCCAAGTCATAGGTAAAACAGGTGGCAGACTGCAGCTCACTGGTGGACTGATAGGGAAATGCAATCAGTCTACAAAGTAGATTGCTTACAAAACGCTCGTGCAGCCCATTCTAGAATATTGCTCAAATTTGAGACACAGAGATGCTGAAAAATCTGAACTGGCAGACACCTGAAGAAAAATGCAAAGTACCCGATGAAAGCCTACTTACAAAGTGTCTGGAACCAGCTTTAAGTGATGAATATTATGTCGTGTACCAAGCAAGATGTACACGTGAGAGACCGCAATCACACACGCACACCCATTCGCCTGGTGTCTCTCGGTTCCGGGCAGCAACCTCCAGATGACTCCCACAAACCTGAAACTCTTCCTGCTTCCGCACACTTCCTCTAGCGCGTTGTATGTGTCAGCCGATAGTGTGGACAGCTGCCATAGGGTGCGCTGTCAACCACGGACTATATAGTATCTGCCTTGTACGGGCGAACATGGGACTTCTTCCACCCACAGACACCAAAATATGACGCGCCGCTGATACTCAGACAATTACGAACCAGCAGTTACACAGTTCAGTTCAGCGTCTGCAGTCAGCACAATGCGTACAGTACTCTAAACTACCTTCCGACTTAGCAGTCCCTGTTTATGGAGAACTAGAACCAGTAACAGAGCACCTGCACAGTTAAATTCAGTTAAAAATGACAAATCCCCCTCCTTTTTTGTGTCCTCTCCCTCCATAACCCCCCCCCCTTTTTGCTTTTCCCCCTCATGTGACCTGGTCCCCCCCACCCCTCCCTCACCCCGACTGCCTTAGGCCGTCGTGTGTTATCTTCGCATCTAATCTCTGTGGAGTGTTTGAGTGTTCAGTGTTGTGCACCCCCTTTTTAAAGTGTTGCGAACAGAATCCACACTGTCGCCGTGTTTTTTAAATTGTGCCTGCCTATTTTCTGTGTGTCTTCGGGGGGGGGGGGGGGGGCAATCGAAATTCAATAAAGAAAAAAAAATGACAAAACATAGACTGCCAAGAAACAACATTGTTATTTAGATGCCACTGTATTAGGTTTAGAACATCAAATGCCACGTATCAGATTGTATGAAAGTACCATTTTATAACACTCTCTTCTTAAATGTTATTTGTTATTTCTTGTTGTGTTGCCCCATATCTGTTTTACTGTGCCATGTCAAACAAGTGCTTAATAATCATAGCATGCAAGGGCTGGCATTAAGGACCCATAGCACGGAAACATTTTTCTGCTACCGTGGATGTTTGAGCTGAATTAAGAGTAGCATTCAGTTACTGCGTTCCAACACAGTATACGACAACCCCCTACGTACTGCTCCCATAGGATCCGCGAAGACAAGATTATGCGAATTACAGAGCACACAGATATCTTTACGCAATCATTCGTCCCGTACTCGTCACGTGCAGGAATGGGAAGAGCCCTAATAACTTGTACAATGTGACGTCCCCTCTGCCACGCTCTGCACTGTGGTTTGCAGAGTATGGACGTAGATGTAGGCGCCTGATCTTGCCTCTCTGAGAGTTAAGATCACGTAGAAAAGCGGGACCGCGACCGTCATCGATCAACTAAAAAAAATGTAAAATCACTGTTTCAATTACGATCAAAAGCGGATAATTATCCCTCAGAATAACCATCTCTATAGGTTCGGACATGATAAATTACATTATTTGTTTGTGTGTGTGTGTGTGTGTGTGTGTGTGTGTGTGTGTGTGTGTGTTTTAATAGCGTGTTATTCAACCTTTGTAACCCAATAAAGCAGCGATTCTGTATAACACCGACTCGACACGTCCTTGTTGGGTTTCTGGATATATGTGGCATCGGATGTCTAAAAGGTCACGCAGATCCCGAAATTGCGGGTCGGTGGTTTTTGAACGCGGAGTTGCCACCCGATTGCGTCCCTGACATGTTCCAACGAATTTGCTTGCCAAGACATCAATAAGAGTTTATTATTAAGATTTTCAATTTACTACAGCACGATTCTGGCTTTTTGAGGTCGGGGAAGACATCAAGCACGAAGGGATGCAGGTGGCCTCCAATAATGTTCATGTAGTCCACTTCTGTCAACGCCTTAGATTACTATCACAGATCCCTTGGAAACCCAAGATAATGTCCTTCACAGCATAATACTGCTTCACTAGCCGGCGTCCACGGTGCAGCGCATGTTTCGAGCAGCCGTTCTTCGGGATGGCGGCACATCCGGACACGACCACCCACTCAGTGGGACAAGAAACCTGATTCATTCGATCAGGCGATACGTTTCCGTTATCCGCCGTCCAATCTCCATCACACAGTGCACACTGCAATCGTAATTGACGACGTCGATGAATCAACATGGAAACACGATGGAGTCGTCTGTTGTGAAGACCTATGTTCAATAATGTACGCTGAGTGGTAAGCACCGAAGCACTGCATTAGCATTGTATTCTGCCGTCAAATCTGCCACAGATCACTGCCTATCCTGCTTTACAGAGCGGGAAAAACCCTCCTACCTCCTCGTTTCATGATGGGGCCTACACATCCGACTTGGCGGCTGCTCGTGATTTCGCTGTCCTTTCAACCACTTCCCAGATATGCACACGGCAGCAACACGCGAACAGTTCGCTGTTTGCGAGACGCTCGTTCACAGGTGCCGGGCCATAGTAATGTGCCCTATCCCCTACTGCGACCCATATCATTTCTACAATGAGTCCCCATTCGTCTATGCTCCGTTAATATACTTCCCTGCAACGTCGCCAGGCGGCATTCAGTCTCGTGGTGGGCAGTGGTCATAACGTTTTGACTCATCAGTGTGTATACACTGCCTGTGTCAATGTGATTTCGTACACATACACATTGTCGGCGAGTACGTAAATATTAGAGTTGTAATTATCTGTGACAGGTAGAACGGACACGAGAGTGCATTAGTGTTGCTCGTGTTTAGTGTTGTTACCGGCCTCTTAAGGTATGTAAAGCGTGTGAACAGCGTCAGCTGTTGAGTGATCACTATGAAGGGCACGAAGATGCCGCACGCTCGCGTGAGACAGTGTGACAGGCACCTGACAGTTTCAAATGGGCCTCACTGTGGTCTCCAATTGGCTTTCTGGTAGAACTGTGCACTATCCAGATTTGTTGGTCATTCGGATGTGACAGGGCCCGGATATTGGACTGCACTAGAAAGCGAGGGCAGGTTTACTCGTCTTCAAAATCCCGGCTCACCATCACGAAGGAGGATCTCCACACTGTGCACTAAGTACATCCCCCTTCACATCTCACCTGCCGATCTAGAACAAGTAATGGGCTCTCTGAAAGACTGGTCAGACAGCATCGACGGCTGGATAAGGAATTACCATCCCACGCTTAGGCTGCCGCTAACACAAACGGCTACGCATGGAAGGGTTCCGTGACCGAGAAGCATTGACTGCTGATGAATGGTATTGTGTTGTTTTGAGCGACGAATATCAATTATGCACTACCACCGTCGTAGAGTAAGGCGGCGATCTGGGAAAAGGCCCCTTTCTTCCAATGTTTTGGAGAGACACAGCGGTGAGGAGAGCCAACGGGTATGACGTCAGGTCACAACTGGTATGACGTCAGGTCACAACTGGTAGTGATTGAAGTAACTATGACAGCGCAACGATGTGTCACAGACATCCAACGTCATCATGTGTTATCTCTCGTGCGACAGTATCGTGGTGCCATTTTTCAACAGGATAATGGTCTGCCACAATTGGAACTGTCTCTATGAACTGTCTGCTCGAGGTTGCGGTATTCTTTTGACGACCGATGTCCTCAGATTTGCAACCGACAGAACATGTGGGGGACCGGCTCGGACGTGAACTCCGTCCCAGTGCCAGTATCCAGGATATCAAGCAACGGGTCTACATCCTTCCCAACCGAGTTAGGGCACGCAACCAAGCAAAGGGGGGGGGAGGGGGGAGTGCAACGTCATACTAACAAGCGAACTCATACTGCCAAATTATTTGTAAATTTGACTCGATTTATTATTTGTGTCAGACAGTTTATATGTGAGGTGGACGAAGATAAGCAGGTTTTTGTTAAATTCGTTGCAAACGAAACTTTCTAGTGATCCAGACATTTAGACTAATTCAGAACGCCTATGGTGCGTCGAAACGAAGTCGGACAACTAGTTCTGAGTTACACAAACGTTTTGCGAGGGCCTGGAGGCAATGTAGGACGACGAAAGCGCTGGCCGGCAGATACCAACGTGAACATTGGAATTTTCTCTAAATTCGTTAAAGGGAAATGGAAATTCCAAGTACCCTCTGTGATGAACAACGGTCGACGAGACAATTCAAAATAATCCTGTGATGTTAAATTCAAATCTTTAATTTGTTAATGCAACAAAAACATTTTCATCCAAGTCATAAGAGGAACTGTTACGCCTGTAACAATGACTGAACAAAATCAGCCTTCCGTCACATTATAAAGAAAGGAATGTTAGGGTTTCACGTTCTGCCGTTGAGGTGATCATTAAAATAAAAGCACAAGCTTCGATTAGCGATGAAACCGGTCGTTATCATTTTCCAAGTAATCATCCTGGTGTTTGCCTCAGCGATTTAGGGAAACCATTTACAATCTAAATCCATCCCTTGTGAATGCGTTCAATCACTACGCTGCCTCACTCGTCACATAACAAACGTTTTATCTTTATTATTTCATAATGCATTTCAAACCACGAGTGTTCATCTTTACACGCTGCTTACTTACAGTCGTAGCATTTTTTTACGTTAGTTTCTTTGTTTATTGTGGTCCTGCGAAGATTTACAGGTATATTTTTGCACATATTGCTTCTTCAATCGCGCCCACGTGTAACGTAGACAACAAATCAAGCCACTGCAAAGATTTTCTGACTTTTTTCAGCCGAGTGCCTAGTAGGCGTGTAAATTGTGTGCATAAGTTTACTGATAACCAGTCTATATCTAACAAACAATCGCGTGGGAATCACTTATCTCGGATTAACCTAGAATAGTACTGAAAAAGTGTTCTTTAGAGAGTAACGTTTTCGTCACAGTTAAATAATTTTTTGGTTTAGACTGGGAAATTTACCTGCGGTGAATAGTTTTTGTTACTGTGAGAACGTTTGTGAACTTGTTGCAGGAACTCGGTTCCCAAACGTAAACTGCTATTGTGGAATAATAACGCCGCAATTAACCCAATTGCACTGCGATGTAAAATTTCAATTCTAGTTCCTGTTAACTCCAAATGTTTTTACATTTTAGCAAACGAGTAGGAAACAATCACGTGGAGAGAAGCAGGTGCATCGCCACTCTACCTGACAGACAAATCCTTGGGTAAGAAGTAAAGAATTAACTGAAAAATAAAGCAACGACCATCGACCCCATGCATGTTTCTCTACAATGCTCCTATGTCCACGAATTAAGGATCTTCGTGGTCCACAACATGGGGCGCGGCAATAAAGCAATGAAAGACGCGCTGACAACGTTGTGACATGTGACATATGATATGATACCGAAAACTGGCCAAGAGACGCACTAAACATGAATGGTCTCCCTCGGCCAGTGGCATACACACAACAATACGAAGTGTGATGGCTAAATAGGCTGCCACCTCAATCTTCCCCACCTCCGTTCCGTACCGGTGGAGGCAAGGAGTGAAGCGTAGTGGCCGTGTTACAACTGCAATCCTTCGGCCAAGCACGTCTCACTGATACTCAGGCAAATACTTGGATGCTGCACGTTTCTCATGAACGAGGTCAGCTCAATGTGGTTTTGCACTGTTATCCACCCCAGAACCCCAGTTCCACCATAAAGTAGCAGGATGTCTTCTCCGTTGCCTGCAGCTGAAGAAATGTGCGTGCCTAAGGGAACACTTAGAGAGGCCTATGTTCTAACGACAAGCCGCCACAGACGATAAAACAAGAGCAATGAACAGACGGCGAGAATTACTCTGCAGGCTGAAGGGAGGATCATCCATGAAGAGGATACTACAGTTCGTTTCAAGAGGAAAGAACACCATATCGGGCGATCCTGTGGCTTTGTGTAACGGGAACGCAAGGGACTGGTCCGTGTGCTTGCAAAGTAATCTCTCGAAGTTGATGGTAAATATACAAACAACAAAGAAATCTAATCTGACGACACACTGACTGTAGGGAGATGTGTGACTACACAGATGCTACGCAGGGTCGTCATCTTCGGACACTTAAGGTTAGATATGGAACCTAGCATGGGCTGTTTAATGAGGTCCACCTTTACTACTTTGCCTCTAAATGTTTCCTCTCTACAGGAATCATCCACACTAACCTTAAAGGACATGCAACACTCAACTCCCAGTCAAGCTCGATGTGACTGTGAGCGGTCCTTAATCTGCCGATATCAGAGCATGCTTAATGACCTCACAGACTTATCAGCCAGAACATTACGATCATCTACCTAATAGAAGCTATGGCCACCTCTGGCACGGATAACTGCATCGATGCTTGGTGGCATGGAAGCAATAAGGCCTTGGTAGGTCGCTGGAGGGAGATGGCATCATATCTGCACACACAAGTCATCTAATTCCAGTAAAAGGAGGGGCGATGAGCTCTGACGCCATGTTCAGTCACATCCCAGGTGTGTTCGATCGGACTCAGATCTGGAGAGTTGGGGGGCAAGTACATCAACTGGAACTCGCCACTGTGTTCCTCGAACCACTGTGTACGATACCTCTTGGCCGTCATGTTGCCTTGCAAGAGCTTCATTGGACCCACGGATGGCCACGTGAATGTTTCCCAGAGCATAATGGAGCCGCCGTCAGCTTGTTTCCGTCCCGCAGTACGGGTGTCAAGGAGCTGTTCCCCTGGATGACGGCGAATTCTCGCCCTTCCATTGACGTGATAAAGAAGGTATCGGGATTCATCAGACCACGCAACGCTCTGCCATTGCGCTAACATCCAGTGCTGAAGGTTATGTGTCCATTTCAGTCGTACTTGCCGATGTCGTGGTGATAACATTGGCACAAGCACGGATCGTCGGCTACGGAAGCCCTTTGTTAGGAGTGTCCGGTACACACTGTGCTCAGACACACTTGCACTCTGTCCAGCATTAAAAGTCTACTGTCAGTTCCGCGACAGTTCGCCGCCTGTCCTGTTTTGTCAGTCTGCCCACCCTACGACGTCCGACATTTGTAATGAGGAGTGGCCGCCCAATCCCAGGACGTCTGGATGTGATTTCGCCACGTGTTGAAGACACTCACCACAGCACCCGACAAGTCGTGCAGTTTCCGAAATGCTCATGTCGAGCCTCCGGGCCATCACAACCTGCCCTCGATCAAACGCTGAAAGATCTCGCGCTTCACCCATACTATACACGGACAACACGCTCACTGATACTATAAGCACCGCGCGTGTCTCTGACTAGCAGTCATTCCTCGCCAGATGACGCTGCTATCGCCTGGACAGGTTTACAAATATAGTACATCGGTGGTCATAATGTTCCGGCTGAACAGAGTTCATGTTCGTTGTTCGATTCTGTTTTGCGACGGTTCTGATACAATGAGTCAAACGTATCCAACACTCCGTGAGAAGCACTACACCACGACAACTGCCGGCAAGGACTGTACCAGGCACACTAAGAAATAGCGCACCGTCTTGTCACGTATGTCCGGTGTCTCCTTATTGTCCTGCCACAGTGTAGTCTAACAATTTTTGACATCGTTTGGGAACAACAGCGATCGTACATTACAGATTTAACACGCAAAAACTGGAAACGTGCGAGAAGGACTCTGAGGGTTTCATACAAACTTAATTATGTATACAGACAGTTCATCCAGTCCGTGAATCAATGGTCGCGACGATTTTTGCCTTTTGCCTTTGTCATTGACACTGGTAAGATACCAGTTATGAGGAATCTCAAGAATTTCGAGAATGTTTTAATTTTAAGTTTGGAGTCAAATAACAAAAAACAAATATTTTTGTGTGATATACTCACAAATTAACAATTTTCTGATTTTTCCCTTTAATTGTACTATGAAAACTTACTTCTTGAAAAATTTCTAGGTCAACGGGAAGTACCCCGTAAATTTTAACGAGTGAGTTTGCGATTATCAAAATAAGTGACATAAATAGACGTATACTCTGACTGCGTTTATTTAAAAGCTTAACTTTTCTATACTACCAAAGGAACATAGACCTTAGCATCTTACACCACATTCAACTTGATACGTTTACCAGTTCCTGAGAAAAAGTGGTCTTAACAGACGGACAGACAGACTGTCGGATAGCAGGTTACAATTTTTTTTCGTGTGATATAATTTCAAATCAACAATTTTCGGATTTTTTCCTTTTGTTGTACTGTGAAGCCTTGTTTCTTGCAACATTGCACTGACATAGAAGCTTCAACTTTTTACACCGCCAAGGGACCGTAGACCTTAGTATGTGGCACAAATTTCAAATTGATGTGACTACCTGTTCCTAAGAAAAAGAGGTCTTAACAGTCGGAGAGAGAGAGAGAGACAGACGGACGGACGGACAACAAAATGATGCAATAAGGATTCCGTTCTTACCAGTTGAGGTACGGAACCCTAAAAAGGCAGTCCATATCGCAATACAATGTTTATTTTTAATTCCGGTAACCGACCGCGGTCTATATTACGATCTTCGGATCAGAGGCTCTGAAATGTATAGTGTAATGGACCATGTAACACAAAACTTGTTCGCCTTAAGAACTAACATAAAAACAACATAGCAATAAAATCAAATCATGCATTACGTCATCTGGTAATACAGCCTTTTATTTTATAGGTATGTTGCTTTTATGTTAGCTTTTAAGGTACACAAGTTTCGTCATACGTCGCTAATTATGTTATAAATTTCAGAACTTCTGGTCTGAAGATGGCCATACAGACCGAAACCGTTACCGGAATTAAAAATGAATAGTTTATTGCAATCTGGGCTGTTTTTTATTACAACAGTATATTCTGCACAGGGTCGACGCGACACGTATTTTGTCGTGGATTTCTGCAATTCTTTATCATATATCCAAGAGAGCAGTACACGAATACCATAGTTAATTATTAGGCAGCAATGAACATTTCACGAGTGGTGAATAAATAAATAAAACACTTCCCATAGGACAAGCGGTCTAATGACGCCACTTGTTCCCTGTTCCATGGAGAACAATATTTTTCATTCTACACGAACAAACACAACTGAGGGATTCCCTCGAATGAGCAACTGGCGCTGCGGCAGCCATTGTCGGTTGCCCAGGCAGCGAGTGAAGCATTCGAGGGCGAGCAGAAAGCGAGCGCGCGGGCGTCGAACTGGGTCACGCGATCAATTCCGGCGCTGACCCTGCTCCCAGGCCGCCGCTAGCGCAGACCTTGAACGCCGCTACGGGCGTAGGCGCCGCCTTCCAAGCGCCCTCATACACTTACATTCCTCACTGCGGGCATCGTAACAGAAATATCATGGGCGTTCTAATAGTCCTCAGCCTAAGACACCGGGTGTCTCAGATAAGGTGTTTTTCTCCCTAACTACCCAATAATAGTGAAAGGGAGTTTTATTTAGATAGGTAAGAAATGTTGTTCCTTCTGCGGTTTGATTGTAGAATGTACAAACAAACGAGGTTAGGTCTGTCACATACACTGACATGGAATAAACTCTAAGGAGTACGCTGACATGTTGCTGATGCTCGGCGAATGGCGACACGATGCCAGTTATGCTGCCCTGAGATACCCTGACTTTTCGTTGCGTGACACCAACAACTTTACATCTTGTCCGCAGGTCGTTCACAAAGCGCACTAATGAACATTCCGCCACCAGAAGATCAATCTGAACACAGCCAATTATTTACAGAATGTTGCATTCATCCCCAAACCTTTGAACTTTCCGAGCTCCCAAATTAAAATTAACAGATGTTTGATTTAAACCGATCTGTACGACGTTTGGTTAATAACATGAACCACGTAGTAGAAAAAAATAGTGTTCAATTTAAAAAAATTGTAAGTGGTTGCTTTAACTTCATGGAAAATAACTGAATAAACTACGTCATAGTTGAGAGAGTTCTTGCGTTTACCAATTTAAATAAATTTTCCTTTCACGTATTATTTTGTAAGTTAGGGAGAAAAACGCCTTATCTGAAACATCTTGCACATGGCATGACTGTGGTCGAAATAACGTCGTCTTAGGAAATAATTACTCTTTAGACGAAGCATTGTGAGGTTGCACAGGCGTACGTTTACGAGAGAAAGGTGAAACCACTCGGCTTCACAGTGAAAGGTTAAAACTTTGAGAAATTTGCAAAACATCCGTCTATGGGCACCATAACATAACCATTGAATCGCAAATGTTTCTCAGCTGCAAATTTCTTCATATGCCACAAAAGGCTGAAGCCCGAAAGTTTAAGGGTGGGCGCACAGCCATAAAACTGTGCGTGTTAGCGTTAGTTTTACAGGAATTTAAGTGTGCATTATTATTTGTAATACTTATATTTAGGGGTTTTACGGGAAAAAAATGTGTTACACGTTTTACATAATGCCAGAAACACGGAACACGACAAATAAATTAACTTTCAACAACATCCTTTTACGTTTATGACGAATTATGCTATAATAGAACTAATGTTTCGGTCGCTACCACCAACATGCCAATTTCGGAATCATGTGGTTTTCTTTTGAAGACACCACCGTGTAATAATCAGTTTCGTGAACAACGATAAAGTGAAATTAAAACTGTTGGCCTCTCCCAGTTCATTTAATGGAAATTTATCATGAAACTACGATTTTACGGACAAGTGGGGCAATGATTTAGAAACATTTGACTACTTCTGAATATCGTAAAGCAGGTTAAGCGGGAGTAACGTAATTGTATTGCGTTATATTGTTTTTATGACGTTCCCGGCTAGATAAAATTTAATTGTACATTTTAAAGGTCCGACTCACTTGCAAAACGAGAGGAATAACGCGACATCGCATGTACGTTGAAAATTGTCCATTAATATTCTTTGTATAATAAGCGAACAGATAATTCCAAACTAGAATTTCAATACGCCACTATTTTTTCAAACAAAATACCGCATCTAACTACATCTGGTATGTTCCACAGTATTAAAATAAGAACCGTTATTCTCACCTTTATCCCACATTCAGCGTCAGTAAACTCTCGTGATAATGCAGCCTCATTTCACGTGTCTGTTGATGCCATCCACACAGTTTGAATTTCGAACGTCTTTCTAACACATTTCATACACCTGCACTCTATCACCCAGAGAGGAACAGTTGCCACTCAACAGCGCTTTATCAGCGATATTACTTAAATAGAGCAACAGTCAAATGCAGCCTGTGGATGTCAATCTTTGTAGAGATGATGGTCACTGAAACAGCTCCAGCCATATTTCACCCTTCGACCATAAATACAGGGTGATTCAAAAAGAATACCACAACTTCAAAAATGTGTATTTAATGAAAGAAACATAATATAACCTTCTGTTATACATCATTACAAAGAGTATTTAAAAAGGTTTTTTTTTCACTCAAAAACAAGTTCAGAGATGTTCAATATGGCCCCCTCCAGACACTCGAGCAATATCAACCCGATACTCTAACTCGTTCCACACTCTCTGTAGCATATCAGGCGTAACAGTTTGGATAGCTGCGGTTATTTCTCGTTTCAAATCATCAATGGTGGCTGGGAGAGGTGGCCGAAACACCATATCCTTAACATACCCCAATAAGAAAAAATCGCAGGGGGTAAGATCAGGGCTTCTTGGAGGCCAGTGATGAAGTGCTCTGTCACGGGCTGCCTGGCGGCCTTTGCACAAACACCCATTCTCTGTAAACTGTTTATACCAACGTTTAATACACCACCTATCAGGAGGTTTAACACCATACTTCGTTCGAAATGCACGCTGAACAACTGTCGTTGATTCACTTCTGCCGTACTCAATAACACAAAAAGCTTTCTGTTGAGCGGTCGCCATCTTAGCATCAACTGACGCTGACGCCTAGTCAACAGCGCCTCAAGCGAACAAATGTACAGCTAAATGAAACTTTATAGCTCCCTTAATTCGCCGACAGATAGTGCTTAGCTCTGCCTTTTGTCGTTGCAGAGTTTTAAATTCCTAAAGTTGTGGTATCCTTTTTGAATCACCCTGTATAATAGACTGGCCCTGACGTCATTTTCGTAGCTCCAACATCTCTGGGCTGAAGTCACGTGAATGTTGGCAAAACATGGTTGTTTCGTGTTGCGCTTATGGCTGTACTCAGCGTTTTGTCGGGGGAAATGGCACTACATTTCACGTGTAAGTGTTTCTATGATAGTGCAGATACGTTTATTGAAATCTGCTGAAGTGACTTTTATATGTTTTTTACACTTGAAATAGAGTATCACGTAAATTAAAGTGTTGAAAGTGGTGCCTGTGAAGTCAGACTCGCACTACATTTTGGAAAGTATCTGTGATAATTCGGTTACAGAAGTAAGTATAACTGTTTCTCGTACAGGTACACATATTTCATTCATATGCAACAGCTTTCAAAATTTGCTAAGGAACTTAGTGAAAATGTGAGATGTGCATGGTGTTGGCAGTGCATGTTTGTAAATATCATTGGAGTGTCAAGCACAAAAGTATTTCTATTACCTCAGTTGTTACTGCAATGGATAGTGTTCACCTCTGGCAATATGCATCCACTACAGACACCAGGTACTAAGGATTTGTCGCATAAGCTTGCAATAAGAAATTCGGAATGCTGTTTGAGTGAAGCAAGCACAGGTATATATATTTCATTCATATGCAACAATTTCCAAAATTTGGTACAAAACATCATGAAAATGTGACATTGTGCATGGCATTGGCAGTTTATGAACTCTGCAGAAAACAGACCTCACTTTTCCTATCTGTAAAGGTTACTCCTAAGGTAAGCCTAAAATTTCTGTAAAAAAGTGAGTTTTTAAGGTCTAGGTTGACTAATTGTCTTCTGCTGCATTTGTAGTAAGCTATTCAAATTGTTCACAAACTGCAATGATAATCATTAATATGTAATTAAAGGGGAGTTTTATTTGATTTATGCCCACATGATTATTATGCAGAGGCAAGGAAAAATTTCCTCATGATCCCACACAGTGTCAGAACAAAATCAGATCACTGTACAGGCATTATTTTTCTAAAATAAGAGCCCCTATTCTTATTGTACTGAGAGACTGCCAAATGTTTTTGTTTTGGCAGATGAGCTCTAACCTGTTTGTGCCCTGGAAAAATAGCTCTTAATCTGGATGAGGGTCAGTACAGTTTTGCAATATTAGGAGTGAAAAGTGTCCCTTAGATAGTTTTCTTAAAAAATTATATACTGTCAGTTCACTGTGGGAATTATTTTGCAGTTAGTTTCCCCACAGAATGACTATCTTAAGACAAAAGTTGACAACAGTGTATTAACCTTGAAAAGAGTTTTCCTTGAGATTGTTTTCATCAACTGTGAAGAAATACCTTTTAAAAAATTAAAATCATTGCATAGTCTCTTGGAACTTTTAATTTATGGCCTGCCCTGGTTAAATTGAGAGCTGTAACGACTGTTTCAGTTGAAATTTTATAGGTGTTTCTTGAGTCATAATTGACATCTTTTACTACGGTGCACAATATTCACTTTGGTATATGCATTATTCATTTTGAGGCACTTAATAGCCCACTGCTAGCAAGGATTTGCATATTCAAGTGAGATTATAAGAAGGTGAGAGCACCTATAGTCGACACATTAAGAATTTTTTCTTCCTTCTAATACTATTAAATAAATGTAGGCTCCAAAATTATTTTCTGAAACCTGAAAGTCTCACCTTTCATCTAAAACATTTTTTTTAAACTGATAGTTTAAACTTTTGTAAAAATATTGGGAAATGAACCTTTGAAGTACACCTAAAATTGATACTGAACATTTTGGCACCTATAGTTGACATGATTCCCATATCCCATTTTCTTTTATAAGTGACTAGAGCTCAAAACGCGGCGAATCCAGTGTTTAAAGTTATGACACGAGCCCACTCTTACTGTTTAAAAGAATTTTAACGAAATTTTACTTTAATTGATAGTTTATGGTAATTTCGTCCCGCTGCGCACCAGAGTGGCGTTCGATGTATTTGTTAGATTTTATAAATGGTACTGTGAACAAATCCAGGTCAAATGTAGTTCTGGCATAATTTTTCGCAAATAAAAAGTAATTTTTGTTGTAAGCGTTTGGCAGTCAATTGAGAAATGTGGGGAAAATACGATACAAACATAGGATGGCAGACTGCTGATTTGAAATCCCGCCACGTTTTGCCAACAGTCACCTGGTTTATGTTGGAGCCACACCAGCCCTATAGCTTCTGCACAGCAAGGCCAGTCTACTAGTATCTATGGTCGAAGATTTCACCACGCACAAGACTCTTTGACAAGCTCTCGACTTGCACCTTATCCTAACAAATAAATGACCAAGAGTGCTGCATTAAATATGGTTTCTAATTGATAAAAAGTTCAAATGAAAATTTTATTAAAGTGGCAAGCATTATTATATAAAGATTAGCAGATCACTGTGTGAATTCACTGTGTCGAATAGTTTACTAAAGAGTATATAAAGAGAAAGGATGGAAAAAAGAAATATTAGGGTTTCACATCACGTCGACGACGCGGTCACTAAAGTTAAAGTACACATTAGAACTCAGGAAGGATGGCAAGGAGATTCGGCATGTTCTTTAAAGGGTACAATCTTGGCATTTGCGTTAAGCGATTTGGGAAAATGACACAACCCCTAAATCGGAAATAATCGCCTTAACCATTACGCTGCCTCGCACTGCCACAGTAAGCTTGACTCTATCTTTGTTAATTCTTCGCACGATGTAGATACAATGTATCTCCGACTTTCAAACCGAAACCCCCTTTTCCAAGGCAAGTTGTCCTTTTTAACCCGACACCTGTGCCCTTAGAAAAATCAATATTTTCTCTTTACTACCTCACGTGTTTAGCTGATGAAAACGTCAGCAAAAACGTTGTTTGCAGGTGAAGTTAGTCTACGCCAAAAAGCAACCAGAATAATTAGTAAAAGCTGTCTGTAGGAGGCGACATTAGTACTCTGCTAATGATTCGAAGTTATTTAGCTTACATGAACGTAAAAAAGCTTCAATCCAAACACGTGCTCATTCATCGTTACTTCACATATACGATAGACGACTGTGTTTCCAGTGGGCATGCATTAACGAAGTGACGAAAACGACCTCACTTCTAGCACAGTAAATAAATCACAGAAATAGAAAAGATCTAAATACTCCATTGGAAGTTTACGTAGAGCCAAACATCGAATTCTATAACTGGTAACATGTTATCGGCTTTTACTCAGTATCATTGTACATTCTGCGCCACAAAAATGAAAACACTCGAAGGCTGGTAACGTACATCTGTTAAAATTCTCCTAATAAGAAAGAGTTGAGTTCAAATCCTTCTCCAGCAATCAGGATTTTCAATTACTTTCGCAACAAACTCATCCGAATGCAGTTATAAAAGAAGGCAAATTATTCTACATCTTGTGATATAGTTTTATTAAATTCTTTTTTCGTAAATTATAAGTCTGTTATGAGGACTCGGCCTATTCCTAATCGATTATTTCAGAAATAAAGCTTGCTGTTCATCACCGCCTTTGTCGATGATCTACTTTTATTGAGGATTCTTCTAATGAATCTCAGTTTGGCGTCGCTCCACTTCGAATCGCTCCGGACGCATGGTCCTTGATACTTTGTTGAAAGAACTGCTTCCAGTGATTGTTCTACACTCATGTAATCATACAATAACGGGCATTTCTTTCTGTCTATGTACACGCAATACATTACATTTGTTGATGTTGAGGGTCACCTGCCGCTCCCTGCACCAAGCGTCAAACCTCTGAAGGTCTTCCCGTATTTCGTCACAGCGTTGCGATTTCTCTGTACATCAAAGCGTCATTCACGAAAGCCCTCACGGAACTTCCAACGTTATATACATCACAGCTCAACGTATTTTTAGAAGCTTTTTCTGAAGCAACTGAAGCATCACAGTCGATGGACAAGGTCGAACTGCCTTGTTTTATTCAAACTAAAATGCCCTAATTAATTACTGAATTGAGACATCATCAAACATATGAGATACTTTGCCGTTTCCGAGTCCATATTTGTAATATACATGTGAAACGCAGTCTTATTTATATGTACATTGTTTAGTTTTGATCCTGAAATTTTTGTAGTGAATTTCGTTTAAGTTTTTGCATGTTTAAGCCCTGTATCCCTACATCAACGCGATTCAGTTAATTTCATAAAGATGATTCGCATGCATGTAGACCCAGCGAATTGCGACGGTCCGTGAATACTACTCTGATCCATTGCCTGTAACATTTTCTTGTAGATTTTACTGACCTGTTACGATATTAGCAGCACCCCATTGAATTCTTTTTACGTCTGCTTTTACGGCCTCTTCGTTAACATCCCCAAACACTGGAAGAATATTCTATGGTTCAAATGGCTCTGAGCACTATGCGACTTAACTTCTGAGGTCATCAGTCGCCTAAAACTGAGAACTAATTAAACCTAACTAACCTAAGGACATCACACACATCCATGCCCGAGGCAGGATTCGAACCTGCGACCGCAGCGGTCGCTCGGCTCCAGAGTGTAGCGCCTAGAACCGCACGGCCACTCCGGCCGGCGAATATTCTATAATAGGTCGCACTATAGATACTGTACATCGTTTCCTTAAGAAATGCGCTGTACTTTTCTTAGATTCTCATGACTAATCCAAGTGTGCCTCTGTCCCGACTAATAAGACGTGTTCGTTATTTTTCATACCGCTCCGAAGTATTTAAATGATGTGACAGTCTCGAGAAGCGTATATATTTATTAAAATCGGATACTATCCAGTTCTTTCCCGTTTGACGATCCAGAGTCAGGTCTTCTATACTGATAAATGCGAATACCGGAATGATGAATTGGAAACGAAACTGCCGTTTTCCCTCCTCTTTTTTGGCTCGGTTAGATTTTTTGCCTCCGTCTCTAACAAACACGTTAATCACTAATATGCATCCATTTATTCTTCATCTTGATTGTCCAAATTTCACATCCAAGGCGAGGAACCTATGATTATTATCGTGACGGTGCCAACGGCCTTGTCACGCTGGTAACAACGGTTCCCTCCCGATCACCGCAGTTAAGCAACATTAAGCCCGGCGCTAGTACTTGCGTAGATGACCTTTGTTCTAAGGACACGCAAGTCGCCGAAGTGGCATCCAACTCCAAGACTTGCACCAGGCCGTGGTGCCACACGACATTTCATTTGGTTTCGACGTGACGGCTTGTTTATTACGGTGATGACGATCATAAGGAGGAAAAGGTTTCCAATCGTACTAGAAAGAACGGGGAAGTTTGGTTAGTTATAGTCTAACACTGATATGATTTCTAAGTAAAACACAGATTGACACGTTACTTTCACAAAATGCAAAAAATGTAGTATCCTATGACTATAGTATCAATGAGTTATAACTGGAATAATCCAACTTATACGAATACGTAGGTGTGAAAATTTGTAGGGATATGGAATGGAATTATCACATAGTCTCAGTCGTCGGGAAAGCAGGTAGTAGACTCCTGTCTACAGACAGAGGATACTGAAAGCATACAGAGAAGAACAGCACGAATAGGCTGGGTTTGTCCCACTCACGAGAATTGTCATAGGGATGCCGAAGAACCTGATGTGTGGATATAGATGTAGACATTTCGTCGATGTCGAAGTTATCTGAGACGGAACACGCTCAGGAGGATGGACGAAAAAAGTCGTAGTGGTTTTATTACAGAAACCATCCCGGTATTCGCTTGAAGTGGGAGAAGTTAATACAGGTGGTGGTTTATGGGAAACCCAACCCTTCCAGAATTTAAGTGCCGAGACGTACCCACCACGTATCCACCTCTATCGTTAATTATAGTTGACTACGCTATTTGTGCTATTGCTGACTGACGTACTGCGTGAATGTGACCCCCACAGAGAAAACTGTGGATTTTGTTCGTGGATAGCTTCCGAGTGTTTTGGTATAACGGATCCTTGGTCTCCGGTGACTCGTTAGAGAGTAATAATATAATTACTATGTATTTGGTTTGTTAAGCCAGTTAACGTAGTTTCTGTGAAAATATCTCACCGACGGTGGAAAAGTCTGTAACATGCTATCGTTAAGACTTACAACACTAAAACAGAGTAATGCAACAACCCCAGACGAAATAAGTTCATTTTTATCACAGTGTTCAGTATGTCCTGTCAGGATATGTTACAAAAGCAGTACTGTGTCTGTATTGTTACTGTTGAATATGTTGACGGTCATGATTGCAATAGAGTGTACAGCGATGCGCATTGTCTTACACCACGGTTTCCTAAACTGTAAACTGTGTTCCGCGGGAAGTGAACAAGTGCTTCGCGAAAAACATGGCATTTTTTCGACACTTTTTCTTTTTTTAATTTTTTTTATTAATATTATAGTGTTCCTGGTTATGACTTAAAACTGAAGTACTCACTGAATAAAACAGGTTTTTCTCATTTTTTAAATATCTTATTAATTTTACTAATCGTCAAATAAACAAGATGTTCCATCAGAGTACCAGAACCATCAAATTGTCACGTCTGTGGAAAAGTTTGCGAACCCCTGTCCTACACTGTTAAGAAACGCAGGAGTTTGGTGTACTACTCCCACAGCTGCGACGCCCGGGCCGTGTGAATCTAACACCGACTCAAAGGAAGGCCTCGGCGCTTGTTGGTGACGTCACGTCAGCTAGGCACGGCGAACGCCATGTCTGTTGCAGGCAGAAACGCCTGTGCGTGCTTATCACTATAAATCTCTTATTTTTGGACAAAATGTTTGGTACTGTTTTGGATTCTGCAGTTTTATTTAGATGAAAGATTTTCTTACTATCGTAAAGCTACAAATGAAGATCATAGTTCTGTATTACTGAATCCTGTCGAAACAAACATAGATCAATATGAGAAGATGCTTTGCCCCATTGCAAGCTTCGGAAATTTTACATTCAAGTAACTATATTTACTTGATCCATTTTGTTATCGAAACTTATCCCAACCCCCTTACAATTAGCTCGTTTCTTTTATTTATTTATTTATTTAATTAATTTCGTTTGACATGGTCATAGGAAATGTGAACTAATTTACATGTGTAAATGTCCAACTGTTGCCAGTCATTAGATTACAGTCGTTTTCAACCAAAGGAATTCTTAACAGGAAACAAAATAGCTTCATACATCGAAAGTACTGCTGAGCTTAAAGTTTTTAAACATGCGCATTAGAAAAGATAAATATTCCCCTCTTTCAACTGAAAGAAACTTTATAAGATTAAAAAAATTATTTGATAAAACAAGTATCTCTCTCTTGATTCTTCTTCTGTCCCCCACCCCCTCCCCCAACGTGTACAATCGCAAGATATTTCATTAACATTCAGTGCTCCTCACACCATAGTCAACCAAGATACCTAAAGAAGAGCACCAATATGTTCACAGTTTCTTGTAAAAGCATCCCACTACAAACGTTAACTTCCTCAGATTTACAAATAAGGTAAAGAAGCACGAATTCTGTTGCTGCTGGACCATGGAGTTGTTTTTGTATGTCAATCCTTAAAACAGGTGGAAATTTAAGTTCACGAGTACACTATTTGTTAAGAAGTGTAATGAATTGCACAAATAATAGATTGCAGAAATCTCTCAGAACAATGTGTGTTGGTCAACTACCGCCAATAGTTTCACATTTTCCTGTGTCAGAGAGGGAGACACCACCATTATGAGTATGCCTGCAACAGACCTGGCGTTCGCCGTGCCTAGCTCACGTGACGTCACGAACAAGCGCCGAGGCCTTCCTTTGAGTCGGTGTTGGTGAATCTCGTAAACTTATATATGCTGCAGTATATCACTGATATACAAAGTAACAATTCCGGAAAAACAAACCCGAGACCAAACAGGGCAATACTGAATACAAACTTGAGGGCATTACTGTTGTCAACAACAAATATCGTGAGTGCATTAGTTTGTATCAAAACAAAACACACAGCGCACACCGTCGGCAGTCGTACTGTTGTGCAATGCAGTGAACATACGTGAATAAACGGTGCTAAGAAATCAAACGAAATGCAATTACACTGTAACGAGTCCCTTAGACAAAAATACTCGGAAAAATCCCCGAACGGCCTTCAAAATAGTCGTCGGCTGAGTGGAGGTTTAGCCTGTTTACTGAACCCCACTCACTGGCTGCACGCTTGAATGTTGCGGCCCAGTTCGTGCCCGCAGCCCCACAAGGTGGAAGTGACCCCCCTCCCCTCCAACCGACGGGAGGACGGGGCCCGCGGCCGCTGGCAGCATCAACTCGGGGGCCACGAGCGGAAGTGCATCGTAAAGCCGGCGCGTGTGTACCTGCCGCCTCCTCGCCTCTCCTCGCCCGCCGCTGTGACACAGCCGACACGACCCGACACGTGCGATAGCCCTTCCCCTCCGCTCCGACCTCTCGTGGCGCCCCGTGGCTCCTGCCTTCCATTGTTCCGTCGCTTCCTTTCGCCTCGATGTCGCCGTCCTCGGAAGCAGTAATAACCCCAGAAGCGAAAATACACCGACGGAAATGGAAAGTGTTGGGCAATGAACACCTTGACCGATAACATCAGCCGACGACTCGGCTACAGTGCGTCCGATCTCCTACGTCAGATGTTGGCGGGATCAAGGTGATTAGGTTAGGATAGAACCTATTTTAACCTCCTCGGGCAGGAAGGATGTCACCACGCCTCTGTGCTTCCAAACGAGTGCTGTATTGCGGCTTTTCCTATAACAAAAGACGCCGAATGCATGTGAATGAGCCATACCTGTTTCGAAAAGAACGTGACGAGCACCATACACTCTTTCCTCAGTTACCGGAACAATCAGACAAGTTTTGCGAATACCTGAGATGAAGAGAAGAACTTTCTATTGGATAGTGGAGATGATTCGTGATTACACTGAAAAGCAACTTACAAACTCTGTTCAAAAAAAATTCAGCAAAACAGGCATGTCAGTTAGTAAACAGAAATTGGACACATCGTTCGTAGACAGTACGTTTACTCGAAGAAGAAACAGGGTTTCGAAAAGGTAGGTCTTGCTCCAAATACAGGAATACAGGTAAATATAAAGCTAGAATTTGGAAATATCGCACAAGGAAATAATACGGCGCTCAGACAAGCGTATCGTATTTCACCGATACTTTTTAGTTTATACAGGGTGATTTAAGATGAACGTCGACAAAAGCGAAACAAGGATAATGGAATGTAGTCGAATTAAATCAGGTAAAGCTAAGGGAATCGGATTAGGAAACGAGACACTTAAAGTACTAGATGAGTTTTGCTATTTGGGCAGCACAATAACTGACGATTGCCAAAGTAGAGAACATATAAACTGTGGGCTGGCAACGGCAAGAAAAGCATTTCTGAAGAAGAGAAATTTGTTAATATCGAATATAGAATGAAGTGTTAGGAAGTATTTTCTGAAGGTATTTGTCTGGAGTGTAGCCATGTATGGAAGTGAAACATGGACAATAAACAGTTTAGATAAAAAGTGAATAGAAGCTTTCGAAATATGGTGTTACAGAACAATGCTGAAGATTAGGTGGATCACGTAACTAATGAAGATGTACTGAATCCAATTGGGGAGGCAAGAAATTTGTGGCCCACTTTGACCAAAAGAAGGGATCAGTTGATAGGACACATTCTGAGACAACAAGGTATCATTGGAGCGAAGTGTGGGTGGTAAAAATCGTACAGGAAGACCACATGAGATGAATACAGTCAGCAGATTTTGAAAGATGTGCGTTGCAGTAGTTATTCGGAGATGAAGAGCCTCGCACAGGATAGACTGGCATGGAGGGCTGCATCAAACCAGTCTTCGGACTTGCAACAACGACAAGGTGTCCGGAAATCCTCGTTATAAACTTCTAGGACTTGAAGAGGGGAGTGACTACATAATATTTTGAGCAGGAATCCATGTCCGGAAACGTACTGTTTCCGTTTCCGAGAGCTGCTAGCACGAATTCTGGCCATTGTACTAGAAACTGAGTAGACACCACAGGGGATGGAGAGTGTGTACCACAACACGCTTCGTAGGTGCAAGACTGTAACAATGTCGGTGGTCACCCATTGAGCCGCTGTTGTAATCCATCAGTACTGTTCTCTACCTACAGTATAATGTGTTCTTTTTCGCTCTGGAATACTGTAAACACATAATGTTTAAGTGTTGTTACAAACAAATGCGCTTTGTTAATAAATGGGTGTTTCGCCGTGTTTACTTTCGAATTGTTACCTAATAATTGTACTGCGTCACGCCTAATTTAGTTACTCAAGAAAAAGTGGATGAGTTAAACATCTGAACAGTAACCGTCGTAGAACGGAAACGGTATGTTTCCAGGAATGGGTTCCTGTTCAAAATATTATGTACTCACTCCCCTCTACAAGTCCTAGAACTTTGTAACGGAAATTACCGAACACACTGTGTTTTGACGACGTTGAGAGCCAATGGAAATAATGGGTTATGACATTTAATATAGAGGAAAGCTTCAAAGGAGGAAACACTCCGTTATGTTTGCTGACTAGATGATTCTAGTTGCGGATAAAGTAGCGAATCAACATAATTTAAGTAATTCGATAAGTAAAACCCAGTCCATGACATTCTTAGGCTCACAAACCTTTGAGATGTAAAAAAGTAGAAAGTAAAACTATTGAACGAGTTAACACCGTTTGATTCTTGGATTGTGACGTATCGTATCTCGGCGAAGTGGAGACTGAAAAAAAGATTAAGAGATTCAGTATAAAGTGTGGCACCATCAAGAGAACGCTTAGTGGAAAAGCACGAAAGGACACCATGCTAAAATTTAATAAAGTTATGGTAGTTACCTGTGGACTATATGGAAGCGAAAAGTGGCTATGAACTCTAGAAGATATAACAGCCGAGATGAGATTTTTTAGAGCAGTCCAGGGAATAAGAAGAAGAAAAAGATTAAAAAATGAGACCATCCAGAAGAATGTACGAATTTATAACTTAAATGAAAAGGGTAAGGAATACAGAAAAGAATGGAAAAAGGACATGTAGAAAGAGTGGGCTATGAACGTGTTCCAAGAAAGCTGCTACAGCACACCCCTACAGAAAGAAGGAACATTGACAGACCCAAGAGAAGATGGATGGATCAAGAAGTCGCAAAGGAACAAATGGTCTAATGTTTGACGGAGAAGAAGAAAAAGGGCAATCCTACAGAAGAAGAATAGTTATGAATTCAAGATGGCTGTTAGGTTTGTCTAACGACACCTAAGCTTTTGCAGCGGTCGTCGCAATAAAGCAGGCCTACAGAACGTGCGTGTGCAGCTTATCGCCATCTTTCGGAGACTAGCAAAAGTCGAATCATTGGCACACGCAACACGTGAGCAAAATGTCGACAGGTTGCAAAGACTTTGGCTGCAGTGCTGCAAAACGAGTGGCGACAAGGCTGACTTATGACGCTAGCGTGGCAACAAGGGTACACACCGGTCTTTCAGGAAAATAACACACCGAGAATGTCATAGAACTCTTCGACTGGCTCTAACGAATAAACAGATGGCAACAGCTGAAATCCGGGAAGCAATTACAGGGTGAATGTCACCACCAATAGTTTACTAAAAGCTGGGTTGAGGTCTCTGGTTTTCATGAGTCGTTTAGCGATAACACCATACCACAGATAACGAAGACGTGCGTGTTATAGAACTTGATTCAACTGGCACATGGAGTGGCATTCTGTGGTGTTCAGAGATGTGTCTCACCTCTGCTTGTGGAGGTCAGATGGATGCCAACATGTCTGTAGACGCCCTGGTCAATGATCACTGGAAGCAGCTATTTTTGAAGACCCCTACCTATCTGACTCCTGGAATCAAAGTGTGGGGAGCTATTGGATTTGACAACAGGACTGATATGATAATTGTTGAAGGGAGGCTGAATGCTCGCCAGTATGTGGCAGGAATTTTAAAGTCTGTTGCCATACCTTTCACGACCATTGTATCAAATGACATAATCCAGCAGGATACTGCAAGACTGTACACTGCAGTTCACGCCACAAACGCCTTGGGGGATGTAAAGATCCTTAACTCGTCTGCCGGTCCCCTGGTTTGTCACCCATAAAGCGTGTTTGGGATGTGATGGGAAGACGTATACTCTCATGCCAGCCTCCACCCAGTAACCCTAATGGACTGCCACTGTAAGAGTTTCAGTCAAGGCACGAAATTGCTCAAGTCAACATTAGGTCGCTGTTCGCTTCCAAGCTACAACGAATGCAAGTGTGTATACTTGTCTGTGGTGGCCACACCTCGTACTCATGTTGATGACGAACGCTAGTTCTGAATGGAACGAAAGTTTAATCATTTACCACGCGTTACGTGATGAACAGACCCACAAAGTTTGATAAATATCGAGCTGCTGCTTCACGGTGTGGCTATTTCCATTTTTGTCAGTGCATTAACGATTCTTCAGTAACCAAGTTTTTTTAACAACAACTTGTTTCCAAACACTGTTCGGAGACTTGTACCTAGCTCTTCATTCGCTGTAACGTGTTCTGTTACGTCCGCAAGAATAGGATTCACTGCGGCTCAGCTTCTTCACCAGGGAGTTAGCTATTTTTTCATGAATGTGGTCTCGCCATAACGAGGTGCTCGCCTTTTTTTGTCGCAGTCGTAGCAAAAAATAAAGCAGTATATATATATATATATATATATATATATATATATATATATATATATCGTACTGTTTGCGCTGCCTGCATCAACCATGTTCTGGAAACAGATAGAAGCTTGTTTATGTGAAACAGCACATATTTTATCTACAGACACAGGTTTTTAAGAATACAACACAGAAAATGATCGTGAAGTGAAATCCCAGAAACTAGAGCAGTGGGGACATAAAAGGATTGCTGGAAACTTGTCTGTTCAGATTTATTACAAATTCCCCGCTACCTGTCACTTGCATATAACTTTATTAGGTACATATCATCAGCATCATCTGTATCATCATCATCAACAACAACAACATTACCGTCATCAGCATTTATCGAATGTTGGGCAAAGGTCTTTTCCAGACCTCTCCATACATAACGATCTTCAGATTTTAGCATCCAAGCTTTCCTCGCTCGTTTCTTTACGTCCTCAAGCCATCTTCCATTAGGCCGTCCTCTAGGTCTTTTCCTGCAAAGAGGCACCCAACAAGGACTCTCCTTAGTTCAACTGGCATCATTTCGTCTCACTTACGCCCCAGCCCATCTCCATTTCAGGTTCGTAACTGTCACTCACACGTCCCCGACTCTTATCCAATTTCCCCCCTTTGCACCTTCTCGTGCACCTAAGTGCAGCTTGCTACTGCTAGTTGGGCAACCCTTAATTTTTACGCTATTTGTGCATTTAACTTTCATGTTTCAATTTACTTGCTGATCTTGTGTATATTTGCATGCTGTACCATCGTTAAAACTGTCGCGTTTTGTGAGGGACGACGAACACA
This sequence comes from Schistocerca piceifrons, assembly GCF_021461385.2. NCBI lineage: Eukaryota > Metazoa > Arthropoda > Insecta > Orthoptera > Acrididae > Schistocerca > Schistocerca piceifrons. The sequence goes on from NC_060138.1 coordinate 754,951,153, forward strand.
CAAACGAAAGGTGTATATACAGTTCATGCAGCATCAGACAATGGATTTGCACCCAATATCGTTCAGTGTCAGAGCTATTCATGTAGAAACCTATCATCTAAATCAAAATCTATAACCCACACGCCATCTTACGGTGTGAAGCAGAGGGTGCTTTGTGCTCCACTGTCAACACTTACCCCGTTTAACATGCCGGTTGCGAATGGTTTGAGGGAAGAATGACTGTAGTTACGAATCTGTATGGGCTCGAATAGATAATTTTTACCTTACGGTCTTTTTGCGTGACACATATGTAGAAAACAACTTGTTGGTTGGTCCTTTTAGGAACGTATGCTCTTGGAATTGTAATAATAAACCACACCGATATTCAAACCGCTTCTATCATCTGAAGAAAGTATCAAACAAAAAATGAGTGTAAGCGCAAGTGACAAAATTATGTGTAGATGAATAGAATATTTTGATGGTAACTGACATGGTTATTGAAAGGAGGAAACAAACGTCGTTATGACTTTATCGATGTACGTTCAGCTCTCAGAGGTTTAAAAATGCCGAAACAACAGTTGTTCTTGTTATGCACTATTTGTGTGTGGAACAGGAAAGGGAGGACAATGGCAGTGGCACCAGAAGGACCCACTACCACATACTGTACGCAAATTGCGGAATATAGACGTAGATACGCTCATCGCCACAGTGTAATTGTTCAAGAAAAACTGTACCTACCACCATTCCTTCTTTCAAAGGCTAGATATCCCGAATCACTAAGTTATATTCTGAGCAATGTGATGCTTCATAACTCAGTCGCTGGCTTTTATAATCTTCTATTGACAAGATCAATATAGAGGAAAACTTCGGCTATCTTAACGCACAGGGACGAGTGTGCGTAACAGCGACGCGGCTACTCAACAGGTGGCAACCGCACTACGCAGCTTTGTTCAACACGTGGCTGCCTTGCTGCTCCCGTCGTAGTCTCACGTGGAATCCAAGTGCGATCTGAGCATAATGTTTACTTATCTATTGTTACTGCTTTAATTTGTGCTACACCGCCACCTCTTTTACGGGCCGTCTCGTCAATAAAACCGTAATTCACGTCACTGGTTTATGTACATTAAAATAATTTCCGCTGATCTCTTTGAGTGTGAAGGTTTATTTTGATTAACCACTTAGCGGTAAGAAAATAAAAACACTGGTAAAGCATTTTTATCCATTTATTTTTGACGAAACTTGCTGGTTATGGCATTTACTACAATGGCGGATGATCCAAAACAGTGGCTTCAACTTTTCCATTGCACATCCACTTGACCTAATAAAATATCTGGGCAGAAGCTCCTTTTTGGAAATAATCTCAATCATTCGACTTCGTATGCCTTCGAATGAACAAATTTTCCAGTAAAACGTACTTAATCGGCATTAACGCGGCGAAGGAATCAGTACCTGAAATAAAAAGCAAGACTGCATCGCTGTTGATGATTCATGGGCCATCAGTAAAACTTAACATTTGTTTCTTTGCTACAGCCAAAATAACACACAACAAAGTCATGGCAAGCTCTACCAACACACTATAATCATTTGCGTTAACACATCTCAAACAAATTAAACGGTGTAAATATATATAATATTTCGTGGGTGTGATGTTCCTAAATGTTTCTACCTACATTTGGCTCGTTTACGGCACGTTTCATGCAACATTACTAGATTTCAAACAGTTTTTATTTCGTCTTCTTCGACATACAGATTTCCAGCTATTTCTGTAATCCCACTAACTACAGACGCCTTCAGCAGTTTTAAATACTTATTAACTGTAAATAGTTTCTATAACTTCAAATGTTTAGAGACTGTCTTCAAATTAACATAGTCTTAAAAGCGTTATATATAGTTCTCCTGAACATGCTAATCATTCATCTAAGAGGAATACCACATCCGCACGTTAAGTACTGAGTACATTTGACAGTAATCTACATGTGATTTATAGTGAGTGACCTTTAGATTTCAGACACATTTATACGCCCGACAACGTGTCAAGTAGCATGACGGCACGAAGGAATGGAAACTGTATTTTTTATTGCCCGTCTAAAACAAAACACCACCAAGGAGGTACGATAAAGCACAACAAGCTTAGCAAATTAAAACAGGCAGCTCGATGTTTTTATTACCAATAATAATGAAATAAATACAGTCGTCACATCTCGATGATTATTCTGACGTTCTGGACGATACAATCGTAAAGGCGAAATTGGATTCGTACCTTATATCATGTGACACAATTCTTCTGTTTGCACACTAATATAATTGTATGTATACTTCATTCCAATAATACAAATTCCATGCATTCTAATACAGCTGAAATGTTTCTCCTGTGCATGTTACGATAAATTTCTGCTGCAAAGCAAATTCCAAGAACTAAACACTAGTTCACTTCTGATTTTCTTTTGGCGTTTTACACGACGAGTTTACTAAGCATCTTCATTTCCACGCCCATTTGGAATGGGAAATGTATGTATATTGATATCAATATTATTTTTGTGTGGACTAACGTAAAGCTTTGGTATCCTTATTATATCATTTCATATTCAGTGTGATTTCGTGAAATATGTGGAATGCACGAAGAGAATTAATAAGCAACGCATGCGCAGATGACTTCTACTAGTCCGACACTTGAGAAAATCGCACTATTTCTTTCCACAAATGCAAAGCTGATGTGTGTTATGCATTGTCTTTTCTACCTACAGTTTATTTTTGTGATGATACTGTTAAAATAAAGAGGGATACCTCAAACTTCAGCAACATTTTACCAGTACAGCTGCATGATGTAGAGTTGTTTGCACCTATAATTGATCGCATGCTACTAACACAATGGCACAGTTTTATACTGTGCCACATTTGCGCTCTGCAGATAAAACGTTCACTGATAAGACATAAGCATATGCTTGTAGCTGACAGCGCTCTAATTATGCAGTTCGCAAGCTGTTTTTAATGTCTACGATCCGTGACAATGAAAGTAACTGATGTAATATCGAAGGACATGAACGTTTTACTTTCGCTGTAAGAAACCACTTTCGCGCAGTCACATAACCTGCCTCAACTCTTCCTTTCGCACGGCATGTCCTACTAACACGCTCAAATGGCCAGTTCCGGCTTCGCTTTTCGTTAGCGTTTGTACACACTAAGAAGTACAACACATAGTACGTGCAAATGTTTTGCTTTACATGACTTCGTTTCAAAATGTGGTGGCGTAAATTAAGAAATTATTTCAAGCGTTATACATCTGTTTTTCTGCTGGAAATGTGATATCCTAGAAAGCTGTTATAAGTTTCGGTTTATCTGTGTGCAAGATACCCAAATATCCATAAAAGTACTCACACTTGTTAATTAGACATTTTATGAACAGGTCACTTTGTAAACAATTTCACAACGGTGTCACGACACAGAACCGCCAAATTAAATAGGACGGACTACTGTGATACACGGCGTCAAGGTTTACGAGAGAACTTGGAATTACCTGCAGAGCTTGAAGAATATGACACTTGTAGCTCGGCTGAATTGTGGTCCGTAGCTGTGGACTGTGTAGTCGTAGCGGCAACGGAGCTCGGAACGCTCATAGGCCTAGTAGCAGTCTCCTCATGCATGTTTTGACCAGTAACTGCACTATGTTGAACAACGTTCTCTTGTTCTTGAGCTTCAGGAAGCTCTTAAAAATGTCTCCGACGCAAAATTTTCACTAAAATATTCTTCGTTACGTAATATTTAAAAAAGTGGAGAGAGGATAAATGTAGGTCTCTAGGACACTTCACTTACACTTTGCATTCAGACATGGTTCCGAAGTCAAGTGAGCTCCTTTATTATAACGCACTTAATTTGTGTTGACATTCCTTTTTGAAGATTGTATGTCTTTCCTACAGTTATCTTTGTTTTCCAGAATTAATTAGTGTTCCATAAAGGTCCATATTAAGCCTATACGTAAAGTAAATTTTGAATTCTGAGCGAAGTTAATGCTCGTCCGGAGATGCCCAACAAAAACTTAAGTAAAAGGAAAAGTGAAATTACAGCACCAGATACAAGACATAACGGCATAGGAGAATTACTTTCAACGAAGACTTCGCTCAGATACTCTCTTGATTAAGGAGTTTTAATTGATATTGTTAAATAGGTCACTGAATGACTAGAATAGTAATATTTTACCGAAAAGCATTTGCAGAGCTATCTGTTGGTGCACTTCGTAACTCGGCGCATTTCTCTAGTGTGGAGAAACCAGGTTTGGTTAAGAAGGATTGTGTGGGTAGCTTAAAATACGATTTTCTTGAGTTTTGAATAGAAACTAATCATCATATCGTTTAATACAGGATATCTAATCGAATAATTTTTCTGCAGTAACAAGAAATTACAGCAACAGTGTTTCCAACAGACAGATGAACTACACAATTTTCCGAACGTATGTCGATTAGTTTTCTGACGTAAATCCAGGTCTTCATTGTTTTCGTGATTACAATGTTAAAGTTGTGAGTGCCTGCAGTTGTGAAAGTGGTTGAAACATCTAGAACAGCGTGGAAAAACATTCGTTCCCAATGAAAACGTCCAGCGCTCTAATTAGTACCCGCCTTTCAATATATCAGGTTAGATTTGTATATGCTAAACGAACATAACTGATCAAAAAGTAGGGTTAAAGGCTACACTTTTATTTTGATACTCAGGTATGTTTATTTTTAATGGTACACTGTGTAATTATACACTGCGAAGAGTTTTGAGACAACCATTGCAATTATGTATATTTCACTAGTTTTGATTAAGGGATTTTGAAGTTTCTATGTCATTTCCTTATTGGAAGATCAGTTATGTGCAGCTCATTAACTATACAACAGATGCTTTTTTTGTATAGTAGGCCTATACCTCATCTTAAAACTGAAAGATGTAACTCATCATACTAAAACAGCATTCATTTACCAAGAAAGAAGTGCTTAGTATCTCCCTTTGCTGTATCCTAAATTACTGAATATAAAAAAAAAATCTTACTTTTCTGTTATTCATCTGTTTTTCACATACTTCTGTACGCAGTGTACTTTCATTGTGAATGTGTGAGTCTTTGGCCCCCAGAGCGTTATAGGTGGTGCACCTGGTCTCCTCCATGATCTGATTTATTAATTTTCATATTATAGGAGGATCTAAGTGTGGTTTCCATATGGACCAGCATCACTTCTCGTTGTTCTGCATCTTCACTTAACACTGTGATGCCATCAGCAAATCTCAGCATGTCTGTTTTCTTGCCATGAATTCTAACTCCTCCTACAGCCATTAGTTTCATCCTAGCTTCATCTGTTGCCCTCTCAGTGTTGTTGTTGTTGTTGTGCTCTTCGGTCAAAGAATAGTTTAATGCAGCTCTCCACATTAATCTGTCCTGTGCAAGCCTCTTCATCTGCAATTAACCATTGCAACCTACTTCTGTCTGAAAATGCTTACTGTGTTTATCTCTTGGTCCCCCTCTACAATTTTAACACCCCCCCCCCCTCCCCCGCTTCCCTCCAGTATTAAACCGGTGATCCCCTGATGTCTCAGGATGTGTCCTACCAACCAATCCCTTCTTTTAGTCAGGTTATAACACAAAGTTCTCTTCCCCCCCCCCCCCCCCCCCCCAGTTCTATTCAGTACCTCATCATTAGTTATGTGATTTACCCATCTGATTTTCAGCATAATTCTGTAGCACCACATTTCAAAAGCTTCTATTCTCTTCTTGTCTACTCTGTTTATCGTCCATGTTTCACTTCCATATTTGGCTACACTCCATACAAATACTTTCAGAAAGGGCTTCCTGACACTTAAATCTATACCTGATGTTAACAAATTCCTCTTCTTCAGAAACACTTTTTTTGCTATTGCCAAGCTACATTTTATATGCTCCCTACTTTGACCATCATCAGTTGTTTTACTTCCCAAATAGTAAAATTCATTTACTATTTGAAGTGTCTCATTTCCTAATCTAATGCCCTCAGCATCACCTGATTTAATTCAGTTACATCCATTATCCTCATTTTGCTTTTGTTGATGTTCATCTTATATCCTCCTGTCAAGATACTGTTCATTCCGTTCAATTGTTTTTCCCCAGTCCTTTGCTGTCGCATACAGAATTCGAATGTCGTCAGCAAACCTCATAGTTTTTACTTCTCCTCCCTAGACTTCAATTCCTACTCCAAATTTTTCTTTTGTTTCCTTTAATGCATGCTCAATATACAGATTGAATGACATCGGGGATAGGCTACAACCCCATTTCACTCCTTTCTCAACCACTGCTTCCCTTTCATGCCCCTTGACTCTTGTAACTACGTTATGGTTTGTGTACAAATTGTAAATAGCCTTTCACTCCCTGTATTTTACCCCTGCCACCTTTAGAAATTGAAACAGAGTATTCCAGTCAATATTATGAAAGTTTCCTCTGAGTCTACAAATGATATAAACATAGGTTTGTCTTTCCTTAACCTATCTTCTGTGAGAAGTCATAGTATCAGCACTGCCTTGTGTGATCCTACATTTCTCCGGAATCCAAACTGATCTGCCCCGAGGTCTGCTTCTATCAGTTTTTCATTTCCTCTGTAAAGGACTTGTGTTAGTATTTTGCATCTGTGACTTATTAAACTGATAGTTCAGTAATTTTCACACTTGTCAGCACTTGCTTTCTTTGGTATTGAAATTACTATATTCTTCTTGAAGTCTAAGGGTGTTTCGCACATCTCGTACATCTTGCTCACAAGATGGAAGAGAGTTGTCATGGCAGGCTCTCTTACAGCTGTAACAGAATGTTGTCTACCCCTGAGGCCTTCTTTTGACTTAAATTTTTCAGTGCTTTGTCAAATTATTCACGCAGTTATTATATCTCCCTCTTCATCTTTCTCTTCCATTTTCATAATATTTCCCTCAAGTACGTCGTCCGTGTATAGGCCCTCTGTATACTGCTTCCACCTTCCTGCTTTCTCTTCTTTGCGTAGAACTGATTTTCTATCTGAGCTCTTGATATTCGTACAGGTGGTTCTCTTTTCTCCAAAGGTCTCTTTAATTTTCCTGTATGCAGTATCTATCTTACCCCCTAGCGATATTTGCTTCAGCATCCTTACATTTGCCCTCTGCCCATTCCTGCTTAGCCATTTTGCACTTCCTGTCGATCTCATTTTTTAGACATTTGTATTCCCTTTCGTCTGCTTCATTTATTGCATGTTTATATTTTCTCTTTTCATCGACTAAATTCAATATCTCTTGTGTTACCCAAGGATTTCTACTAGCCCTCATCTTTTCACCTACTTGGTCCTCTGCTGCCTTCACTATTTCATCCCTCGAAGCTATGCATTCTTCTTCTACTGTATTCCTCTCCCCCATTCTTGTCAATCGTTCCCTAATGCTCCCTCTGAAACTCTCTCCAATCTCTCGTTCTTTCAGCTTATCCAGGTGCCATCTCCTTAAATTCCTATCTTTTTCCAGTTTCTTCAGTTTTAATTTGCAGTTCATAACCAATAAATTGTGGTCAGAGTCCAAACCGGCACCTGCAAATGACCTGCAATTTAAAATCATGTTCCTAAATCTCTGTCTAATCATTATATAACCTGTTTGAAACCTTCCAGTGTCTCTAGGTCTCTTCCACGTATACAGCCTTCTCTTATGATTCTTAAACAAAGTCTTAGCTTTGATTAAATTATGCTCTGTGCAAAATTCTACCAGGCGGCTTCTTCTTTCATGCAGTCTATATTCACCTACTGCTTTTCCTGTTCTTCCTTTTCCTACTATTGAATTCCAGTCCCCATTAATATTAAATTTTTAGCTCCCCTAACTATCTGAATAATCTCTTCTATCTCATCATACATTTTGTTGATCTCCTCAAAAAGGTGGGAGACAGTGAGTAGCTCTGTCATACCTCCTGGCTAGTAGTAGCTTCTTCTTGATGTTCACCACACCTTATGACAGTCAGCTCTTCTCTATACAGTCTCTGCATCTTCTGTCCTTGTAGTTTATGCCAATCTCTCTCAGGTTCTTAAAACGCTGCCACCAATCTATCCTGTCAGATGCTTTTTCTACTCAACGAAGGCAATATATGTGTCTTCACCATTCTTTACTATTTCCTCCTGAATCAATCATAAGCCGAGTAGGTGTATTACTTCTCATGTTCCTACACCTCTTCGAAAACCAAACTGGTCATCCATGAGCACTGTATCTATCCTCCCTTCTATCCACCTTAGAATGATAGGTAAGATCTTACGCATGTGTTACCAAAATGAGGGTCCTATATTGTTCACATCTCTTTGCAGATGGTTTGTTTGGTATTGGCACTGTGATACATTTTTTGAAGTCTGTTGGGAGCTCCCCATTTTTGTATAGAACAGTTGTTTACACAGCTGTTCTCCAGCAGCCTTGAGTTCCACTGGTATGCCATCAACTTTAGTGACTTTTACAGGTTTTAGCAGCCTGAATGCAAGATCGAACACATTGTGCAAGATATAGTCTTCCTCCTCTTCCAGATCGATTTCCTCAGTGTTCTCTAGTTCCAGGTCTCCAGTATTTCCTGCAAAAAGTTTTTAAAAGTGCTGTTTCCACCTAAGTCTTTCGAATTTCAGATAATATTTTATAATCACTATCAGTGTCTGGGCCATGGTAGCTTCTACAGTGTCTCATTTGATTCCCAAACCTTTTTGTAGCCACACTGAAGTCAATCTGATGACTCTTCCTACCTCCAGGGTCTTTCAGGTACACCTTCTCTTTGGATGGTGTTGCAACCATGTGCTTTTATCTCACTGTGCACTCTTTGGGTCTAGTGCAGCAGGGGATACAACCCGTCGGCTTTGGACAATGACGTCACAAGTCGCCAGAGAGCAGTTTACCATTTTCGCTTTTGCTGTTATGTTTCAGTTTCGTTTTTTTACTGATTGCTTAATAAAGTGGATCTGTTTATTCTATCTCGTGAGATTTTTTTTTTTAAAAAGCCAAAAAACACAAGCCACTGAAGGGAGCTACAACACTAAGAAGAATCGCTTCTCGATTGGCCACTTGTGACGTCATTGTCCAAAGCCGACGGGTTGTATCCCCTGCTACACTAGTCCCCACTCTTTCCACTTTTCCTTCATCCTTGTAGGTTGATGTCAGCGGGTCATGTCGAAAGAATTTAGGAAACCGAATGTCAAGTTCTGAACAGTGTAGCACCCACATTAGGTAGCTTACTCGTAAGAGACAAGGAAGAAGACAATTTAATGTTTTTTTGCAAATTGTCAGTATGTTACAACACCCTCTCCCCCTTTTTTCCTATTCTTTCAATTTTATATAGCAAATAGGCTGCTTGATTTCTGAAAGGACATTTCTGCTACTTGTATAATCTTATGTACAAATTTGAAAGTTATTAACCATAGTTTGATGGCAGCCTAAGTAACATGTGTCTTAAGTACACTGTGAGTACTGTAGATGCTGTGGGTTCAGTAGTACATTGGAATAATACTTCTGTCATCCATCCTATTCAGCGATGAGGCTACCTTTACAAGGGACATTATCGTCAACCTTCACAGAAGCTACCTGTGGGCTGTGCAAAATCCATATGGTAGGGTGAAAGGAGGCCATCAGCACTGGTTCAGCCTCAATCTGTGGATGGGTGATATTGGGAAGCACCTCTTAGGACCAGTCACCCTTTCAAAACACCTCACAGGCGAGGCACTTCTGCACTTTCTGCAGGTGACCCTACCTTCCTTGTTGAAGACATACCTTCGGTGGTACAAAGGGTAGTGTAGCTACTATATGATGGTGCTCAAGCTCATTTCCGCATTTACATGGGAGGCATCTTGGCATCTGTAAGTGCCGATGGATTGGATGATGTGGTGCAGTCACATGATCCACCCAGTATCTGGATGTGAACCCTTTAGATTTCTACCTGTGGGGGCACATGAAGTCATGTATTCAGAGCCCATCCCAGACATGCAAATACTGGAACAGTGCATTCATCAGCCTCTGACACCATTCAGTTGCAAGGTGGCACATATGAAAATTTACATCAGTCGGTAAAAATCTAAAAACAATATACTCATAAACATGGCCAAAAACTGTGGGGCTACAAAAAAAATTTCTTAAGCATTTGGAAGTTAGGGTACTCTGTAAATGAAAGGGTGGAAATAGTGAAAGGTAGAGCTGTCCTCTAAAGTGTATTATTCGCTTGTTTACATTTTTCTTCAGTTTTCAGCATAAGCAGTTAGGCTGTAAGACTTTGATAATGGACAACACATGTGATGATTGTTCAAATTCAAAAGCTAAAACACATGCAAAAACACTGTACTTGTTTGAAATTTCAGGAGATTTTCATAGGTTTAATTTAATAACAAAACCTTTAATATATAGCTTTGAGTATTGGATTGTTAGAACAGATATTTAACTAGTGTCAGCTGTAGTCACCTCATTTTGATGGATGCATGCCTTTTTTTCCAGTGTATACTAGAATAGTTTGCATGTATAGTGGGGATTTGATGTAATGTTGTGCAGAGGGAGAAAGCATAGTTTGTGACCGGACCTTGCCCAGGACAGCTATGCAGGATTACCATATTGTGCCCAACAGTTTTGAACACTTGTCATATCTGTTGAGTCGCACTGTTGGTGGGGGAGGGGGCATATTTTTCTGCTGTCAACGAAGGATACACTTCTACAATTTCAGCCTTCAGTATTCATCTTAAACTAGTAGATTGAATAAATCTGCCCAATTGTCAGTATTTGTTTTGTAACAACCCAAAATGATGAAAAATTCATCATGACAATAGGTTACTAAGTGATGCCTCACAAATGTCACCAAGCAGTCATTCAGACTCTTACCTTATCTGAAAGTTATTATACAGAACTTAACATACATCAAATTATAATTAAAGTAACAGTTTGCCTCAGAATTCAGAATACAACTGCCTTGTGCCCACAGTAAATACAAGAACAAGTATGGCTGTAATTGGATTTTGTAGAGTCTGGCATTTTAAAATTTCCGTTTTGCATCTTGTCATGATTGGACTGATGATCATTGCTAAATCTGTAAAACGCTTTTGCTTATGCGGTGCATAACAGTGTTCCACATTTCGTTTAAAATTGCGGAAGAGGTAATATGTACGAAAAGTTTCTGTAAGGAAAAAAATATATATATATACAATTAGAACAACTGTAACTACTTTGGACTGCTTCCCGTTTAAATTTTTCTGGTCGGGCTAAAAAAAAGTGTGTAAGAGAACATTAAAAATGCATTGTCAGGTTTGCAGTATACTATATTACCTTTTTAAACAGAATTATGTCCCTTCACCTGTTGTGGTGGTGGGCTTCAGCCTGAAGATTGGTTTGATGCAGACCTCCATACTAGTTTATCCTGTTCAAGTATCCTCACTCTCCATAACTACTGCAACCTACATGGATTTGGACCTGTTTATTGTATTCAAGCCCTGATCCCCCTCCGCAGTTAGTTTTACCCCCCCCCCCCCCCCTCCTCCCGAAAACACACACACACACACACACACACACACACACTCTCTCTCTCTCTCTCTCTCTCTCTACTAAATTGACAATTCTTGGTGCCTCAGAATGTGTCCTATCAGTCTATCCCTTCTATTTGTCAAGTTGAGCCATAAATTTCTCCAATTCAATTCAGTTCCTGCTCACTGGTTATTTGATTTATCCACCTAATCTTTGGAATTCTTCTATAGCACCACATTTCAAAAGTTTCTATCACCATCTTGTCCGAATTGCTTGGTGTCCGCATTTCACTTACATACAAGGCTACACTGCAGACAAAATGGCTTTAGAAAATCCTTCCTACATTCCATTGTTCTCGTTTTACTTTAATTGATGTTCATCTTATCTCTTTTCAAGTCACTATCCAGTCTTTTCAACTGCTTTTCTAGGTTCTTAGCCACCTCTGACAGAATTACCATCTCATCAGCGAACTGCAAAGTTCTTATATATTCTCCCTGATACGTAATTTCGTATCTTAACTGATTATCACAATTTTCCTTCAGAATCTTAATTTCATTTCAAAAACTATAAACAAATGAAGTAAAAAACTGATACAAATCTTTTATGGTCTATTTGACAATTATGTAAGTGGCAGTATATTCAAGATAGGGATATGCGTTGTGATGAAGTTTAGGGGCAAGTAAGAGGAATGCAATGGGTCTGAGTGTCACCTGATACATCATATTAAAGCATAGATGAAGATTCGAAAGCATCAAATACAAGAAAAATAACGGGTACAGATACTTCACAACATAATTTTTAAGGGCACTTTTTTTTTAGTTTAAAAATAAAATTTTGTATAACACTGCATATAACTGATCAATTACTATACATTGGAGGCAAGAACTTGTTGTTCAGGTAGAAATCCATGTAGTGATCATAAAGTTTTGAGTAAGATTTTTATTACTAGTATTCGCTTGCTTGGTTTTTGTGTCCTGTTCATGGTTACAGAATTAAATAAGTAGTACTACTGGCAAGAGTGGGATGAAGAACTGATTACGATTGAGTTGAATGAGTGCTACACCATTATAAACCAGTGAGAAATATTTGCTTGAAATCAGTTGGTTTGATTGTTGTACTATATTATGACAGATGCTGTTATTATATGCCTAACTACCTAGTTTTAGCCATTCTTGTGGATAGCACTGAAAGTGTAGGAAAGGAACTAGGTTATATATATGTTTTTGTGGTAAACTTCAAACAAACTGTGGAGATTCATTCCAATTTGTTCAAGCATCTGATACAATATATCCACAGTCAGTAATATCTCGGTAAGTGAGCTGGCAAAGTAAAGACACAGCAACAATAATACATAAGGTTTTGATATTCCGCCAACTGAGAAGATGGACATCAGGCTGTCAGCACAACAAACCAGCTTTTTATGTCTGGTTGTGCATTTTACATATTACTAGCAGAACTGCTGTATTATCTGCAAGAATGAAAAAAGGAAACTATTCATTACATACATGGTCAATAATTAATTAATGAAACACTGGAAACATCAGGTAGGAATATCAACATTGTAGGAAAAGACAGATTGATAGTTGCATTCCAACCCAAGATGCTGGAGTTGGCAGTCATGTGGGTGTGAGGTGTGCGTGTCTATTTTATTGATGATGGCTGTATCCAAACACTTTAAGTAAGTGTCTTTTAACTGTGCCTGTCTGCAACTTGACATGTCTTCTTTATGATAAGTAGCGGTCTGTCTTTTCCTACATTGTTAATAATTAAGTCAGACTTTAAAATTTGGTTTCATTCTTGTATGTGCGGCACAGTCATTTAATGGTTAACTCAGCTTTTCAACAATCATTCTCCCACCTCTTCCTTCTCAGCAATAACAACCTATTGTGTGAGGCCCATGTCATATTTTTAATGTACACTATACAGACTGCTAGAAGTAAGTCTCAACTACAAATACATTTTATGACAAACATCTTTCTCGGCATTCAGTCAAATTAAAGAGAGCCCCTGCTCATTGGCTGGCAGTGGAACAACAACAGGTGATGAGTAAGCAAGACTCTGAACCTTATGAGGTATAAAATAAGCTGTGGAAAAAGTGAAGGAAACTGCACATTAACATCCTGTTGTACTGAGTCAAATCCAGCATAAATGTGGAATAAACTGTGCAACTTTGGCTTAGGGAAGGCAGACCAGTTTAACTGCTTTCAACACTCCAGGCAAATATCAAGCTGTGGTAAGGAGTTTGCCATAAGGAGTGACCTTTTGCGACAGGTATGTTCCTGTTAAAACATTTTTCAGTACACATAGTAGCGAAAGATGTATTGGAAGTCTCGGTTGATGCAGTAGGTAATTTAGGAGCAACATAGGTATGATTAACAACAGTTTTGACATAATTATTCTGATTCTTACATACATCTACAATTATCATTATATACACTACTGATGTGAAACAGCTTAATTCAACCAGCACCCAAGAATGAAAAACCAAATGATCATGTGACTAGACTCCTCATTGTATCTGCAGCACCTAAGGCCGTAGAGTACGTCATTCATGAACAGCTGATGGACTACCTAAAAAAATGTAATATTTATGATAAATACCAGTCAGTCTTGTGTAACTACCACACACGCCATTTACATTAATCAGAATGTTATATGGCATCAAATAAGCTATGGACAGACATCTAGTGACTGTTTTAACAGTGTTGGATCCTAACAGGGATTTTGATAGTGTTAATTTAGATGTATTATTAATGAAAATAAAAATGCTGAATTTCCCATTGTAATACATTTGGACAACTGCCAGAAATTATGTATCAATGAATTATCTGCAGGCCAGAGAAGATACCTGCTCTCAGAAATCCCTCGGTGTTCAGTGTGTGTCTGCTGCTTTTCTCTTTGTATATCAGTTTCGTTTCATCTGGGTTACATTTTGTAACTGTCATTTAAATGCCGATGACAATGCCAATACTAAAAACATTGCTTCTACCACATCATATATCAGGTATGAATCATTAAACAATGATTCTTTAAAGAATCAAGCTCCCATGTATAGAACGACTTCAAATGCCTGATTACTTCACAGATGAGTTATTTTTTTAAATATTTGACTTTAAGCATGTAAGCGAGAAAAACTCAAGGAATGGTTCGAAGTTACAATTAGTCTGATGAAAGTTTCCAACTGCTCTCATTATGACACTGGATGAACATAGTGTGTGTAATAAGCACTTCATTTTAAGCAAAAGTTGGTTTTCCAGGCATCTGAATGTTTATGATGTCATATCTCAAGAACTGTGTGCTGTACAATGATATAATTTTGCGTGATATGTTTAGAAACTGCTGGCAAAGTTTGTTGCAAATCGAGTTTATAGTAAAAAAAGTAATGAATTGAAACCTTGTGCATGCATGATGAAGTTTGACGGCATGAACAGCGAAAATGTAGTAAGCAATAAACCGTTTTTCCTTTCATCATTTTGTGGAGGGGTGTCAATGAGAAAGAGTTTATAAAGGTTTAAGATTCTGTGTAAAAAGTCTGAGTATCTGCATGACATCAGTTACGCTGCCTCGAAACACACCCACACAAAATTTCAAACTGTACTATTTGTCTTATTGTGTTAAAAGTTTAAATTCGGTCAATAATTACGTGAAGTACTGAAAATAACAATTTTTTCTTTCCCCCTGGAAGCCATTAGGTAGGCAAGCTGCAATTAGTACCAGTTTCTGGGACAGTCACTTAGTAATACAGATGATTATTTTTCATCATCCCAAGAGTGGAAAAACTTTACTTTTTAATTTAAGCCCAAAAGTTTCACAGATGATTCCAATACAGTAATGGAAGGTGATAGAAAATTTTTCATGAAACCATTGCTCCCTTATTCCTTGATAGTCATCTAGCGGCAACTGTAAACAAAGTAAAATAAGTTGGCATCATCTCACCCAAAGTGGAAAGAAGAAATTGTTGTAGCATGCAGGATATCTCACTCTCGCATATATGTGATGTAAATATTTTTCTGAATTTATTTCCACTTAAAATAAAAACTCTAGTCCAGTCTTTACTTCTATGATGTAAATATGATACTGGGAAGCACAGGGTAGAATACCCTGTAGTTGAAGTGCCACACAGTCAACAGGCACAGAAATGAGATATAAAATAGTAATAATAATAATAATAATAGCTCCATTGTCCAAGATGACTACAAGAACACTTGGTGAAAATCGAAGACTTGAGATTAAGAATGAATTATTGCATAAAATATGTGTAAAACTGGATTTTATTATCATATGAGTCTTTCATACGCTCCGTTGTGAATGGATGTTACAAGGCTGACAGCATGATTTCCACACTCCTTGATTTATTCATTGAATTCTTGATCATTGGTGTCCTTCGGAGGAGTACTATAACCTGTCCTCATTCTCTAACTGCACTGCAAGATCTGATAAATTTAGCTCTTGATTTTGTACGTCTAAAACAATCGCATACACCACCTTTTCCACTCCAGCCATATAAAAAAACTCTATAGAAACCTGCATTTGATTTAAATTGGGCATCATTTAAAATGGGATTGACAGTTTCTCTGTTTTCACTGGTATATCATTGCCCTTTGTATAACCTAGCTGTTTTCATTCCGTCCAAAAGCATAGCTGTACTTTCGTTTCATTATATAGTAGGATATGATGTCTGTTCTTTCAGACATGGATGTCTGACTGTGTGTGTGTGTGTGTGTGTGTGTGTGTGTGTGTGTGTGTGTGTGTGTGTGTGTGGGGAGGGGGGGTGCCACATGGTGGCATTACGATATTTCAGCGTGGATGCACAACAGTATCTGAGCCCTTGCGAGAATACAGTTAGGCTGTGAGAAAGTAGATTAATGGTTGGGGGCAGTACTCTGTAGTGTGTAGCATAAGATGATTTGGATCACATGTGGGATGCGCTTGGATACCCAAGACATTAAAGGTGACCATTTCCAAGAAGTAGGAAACCTGAGTTTGATTTCTGGTCCAACATTAATTTTCATCTGTTGTCATTGTGTTTGCTCAATGCCCTTCTGCAGCTAAATTTCAGATATTTCTTTCGTCTTCTGTTACATTATCAGCTTTCCTAATTCCCATCTCATTTGTTAACTTCATTATTTCTCAGTCTTCTTCAGACCAGTCAACTGTTTCTCTAGATCTGATCCCTCTTGTACAGTGGACAAGTTTTCTGTCATTATAGTTTGCACCCATTGACAGAAATGTTATGCCTTGAGAAAACTACTTAATTGAATGTGATTAATGTTGATACATTATTTTTTATTATTATTATTAACATTAAAAGTTTCTGTCATTAGAAGTAACGGTTTTAAATTAACAATTGAAACCAAGACAGTTGTATATTGTGCTGTTATGTAGTGGCAGATCACACTACTTCATCCAATGTGCATCTCAGAAACAGAGTCACGAAATTTATTAAAACATTTGATAGGTCGGTAATTATTGAGACAAATGTGTACAGAAACTGTATATTTAGACAATTTTGTTAAAGTCTCGCCTACATTTTCTGTAATTAGTGGCAAGCTGAATGTAAACTGAAACACACTCAGTCATTCTCAAATTAATTTAAAATATTCAAAATAATTTATAAATTTGTTCCTGTGGCACAACATAGGAAAATACAGTGAGAAGGATTGTGTTTTTATTAGCAGTATAGCAATTGTGTAGATCTCAAACATGAAAAACCTGCTTTTTATTTATTAACTCTTGTCTACATTGTTGTATCATTTAGAACATGAAAGATCTAAATCATTTCACCCAAAATTTTGCATTTTGTAACACACATGCTGCTGAGAAGTGAGTTTGCAAGAAAATTAAAAATCAGTGTGCCAACATTACAAGCCAAGGAAACTAAATTTGCAATGGAGACAAAAAATTTTATGCAGTCACATAACAAACTAACTGAACAAAATTGGAAACTTATCATTCTATAGGAAAATATAATATGAACGCACGGTGTCTGTTCTTTCGGACATGTCTGAAAGAACAGACATCATGTGAAATCTGCAGCTGTGATACAATTATGTAAATTGAAGGTGGAGGGGAGAGAAAGGAAAGGAAAGGAATTGTCAGCTGTTTCGGAATGTTATGCAGAATCAGTGGCGTTAAGTGAAAATGTGTGTCGAACGAGGAGTCGAACCCAGGATCTCATGCATATTAGGCTGTTGCGTCAACCACTGCACCACCCAGACACAGTGTTTCTCACAACTGTGTGGATTATCTCACACGCCTCTCAGCCAACTCACATTCCCACCCAACGTCACCTATCTGCAGTCCTCATCCATGTTACTTTGAGATTCCTGCAGGTGGTCACACATAATTGTACATCCACACTGAAGTTGGCGATTCATTGCCCATCGAGGCAAATCAATTATGTAACTAATTCACCTCTATGGGCAATGAATCCACCACTACAGTGCGGATGCATAATTGTGTCCGACGTCCTGTGGAAATATCAAAGCAGCGAGCACGGAGGGCATGGATGGGGCTGCGGATAGACGGCATTAGGTGAGAACATGGGTCAGCTGAGAGATGTATGCAAGGAGCAGTGGGGAAATGACTGCTTAAATTACTCTGTACTGTTTCTTGGAACATTTTAAGTAGGCGTTTATGAGATAATTTGCATCTATTTTAAAGTAACAATGAATTCAGGGTTTTCAGAATTTCTGTTACACTCTTCCTTGTGTCAAGCAAACCTGCAGCCATTTGTGTAGCCCTTGAATGAAATTTTCACTCTGCAGCAGAATGTGTGCTGATATGATACTTCCTGGCAGATTACAACTGTGTGCTGGACCGAAACTTGAACTCAGGACCTATGCCTTTAGTAGACAAGTGCTCTGCTGACAGCTACCCAAGCACAACTCATGACCAATCCTACAGCTTCAATTCTACCAGTACGTCGCCTCCTACTTTCCGAACTTCACAGAAGCACTCCCGCGAACCACGCAGAACTAGCACTCCTGGAAGAAAGGATATTGTGGAATCAGCCACAGCCTGGAGGATGTTTCCAGAATGAAATTTTCACTCCGCAGTGGAGTGCACACTGATATGAAACTTACTAGCAGATTAAAACTGTACCAGACTGAGACACAAAGTCGGGACCTTAGTTTGAGTCTTGATCCTGCACGCAGTTTTAATCTGCCAGGAAGTTCTGTGTAGCCCTTCTTTGTACACATTCAGTCCTATTTGGTATGGGTCCCACATACTTGAGCAACATTCTAAGGCAGGATGTCTTAAATTATTTACATTCTGCCAGAACTTTCCATGACCTAGACAGACTGTTAGATTACATCACTAGTAGATTCTGCTCTTATATCAACAGATGTCATTATTGTATCACTCAACCCATTGTGTAATTTAGTTCATAAATCATGCTGATTGTTTTTTCTCCATTTAAATTAAGTAACTTTCCAGTGGACGTAATCTCTATTTTCCGTAATATATTGCCAAATCAAGACTTTAATTTTTCTCAGCTCAAAGGGATGATAATTAATGAATTTCAGTGAGCCCAAAATACTTTTATTTATGTGACTATGTGTGGAAACACTGAAATCAGTTCAATAATACAGTCATTGCAATATTATTCATGTATCACGACAGTTTAAAATTTGTGTCAGATGGTATGTGGTTTCTCACCACCAAAATATTTTCCTTCACTGGTGCTACTCTGAGTATACCCATGGAGAACCTCTGATTGTAGTGTTCAGAAAAATAAGAGGGAAACATTTGTGATACTGAAAGTTTGAGTTCAAACCTTTATAACAACAATGAAAGGTAAAAGTAAAGGTAAATACTACCACAAATTAGTCCTTAGGCTTGTTCCAAGTGTCTGACTGTTTCCTGCAAGACAGTGCAAAGAATGATGTAGCCCATCTCTCCAGCCATTGTTTCCTGGTAGATGAATTCTGATGATGCTGCTGCTTCTTTATTTAAGCAGCTCCTTATTTGGCCAGACGAGGCTGGTACTGGGAATCAGATCCAGATCTTACACATGACTATTCATAAAAAGCAGACGATCCATGTTTGTACTCCAATCTTGCACAATCAATAAACTTTTATTTATCCTCAGTAATAATGAAAGTGAGAGTCGCTTCTTAATATACTGGGTGGAGGAGGGAAAAACCATGAAATTCCATGTTCAAGATTAATTCAGTTTAGTGATGAAAGCAATCCTCTGTGTAATAGCCAATTACAAAGTCCTACAGCCCAGTCAATGCAGTGATGTGATTCCCTGTAGAATTTTGAATATGATGCAAAAGAAAGTTTCAAATTGCTAGGACTAACAGTTAGGTATAAGGTAAAACATGAAAGGAACTAACTCTAAAGAAACTTTACCAATTGGAAAAACAATAATTAATTTAACTGTGTAGAACTAGTTTATTGGTGGGAGGTGGAGAGAGAGAGAGAGAGAGAGAGAGAGAAAACAGGTAGAAACTGTAAGACAATAAAAATGCACTACAGTGCAGTTTTTGGAAGCACTGGCAACACAAAGCAAAGATAGAGGTGGTTGGTTGAACCGCAGAAGAACAGATGGAAGAGTACATCAAAGAGTTTAATTCATTAACCATTTTCAAGGCACTTACCTCTTCCAACAAACTGCCACATTTCCATCAGTTCGTACATTTCCATTGCAGTTCAGTTGCTTGCCTTAAAATTAATGTTCGTGTTTGATTACCTGAAGTGACTTATGGTAGAAGTTTGAACATTGAACATTATGAAGCTGTATTACTTTGTTATATATATTTCATATTTATATAACAATCATTACAGAAACAATACCATGTAACCAACTTTTCCAGATGTAAGTCAGTTGCCATACTTGACTTTTCAAACTTGCTGTTGGTGAACACTCAATTCTTTACTGGGAAAATGAAGCTGAAAAGATACTATATTAAGTCAAATAAGATGAAAAAGGTGTAAATTCTTTGTAATGGGGGAGGGGGGGGGGGGGGGGGGGGGGAGGGGGGGGAGGGGGGGGAAGGGGGGGGGTGATGGTGGTGGAGAGGAGAAATACAACATAACTAGAACACCAGGAGCTCCACAAGATTGTTTACAGATAATGCTGTTATCTTTTGGGATGTTGCAACAGCAGAAGACTGTAGTGAAATGCAGGAAAACCTACAAGTGTCGACAATTAGGGCAGTGGCAGTCAGCTGACACTCACTGTCAATAATAATTTCCAGTTCCATAAGCTACTTTCAAGTCCACAAAAATTTATTTCTTGATGAATAAGATCAACTTTTGAAATGCTGTCCATTTCCATCAACTGAAACCTTGACTCCAGCACAGAAGTATAGGTAACAATGTACTGAGACTGCATGTAGCTTTGCATCTGTTCAGCAAAGACACAGAGAGAGTTAAATGGTATTGCTTCTTTAAAAACTGTATAACCTTCTAAACCTATTTGCTGTTCCCTTCGCATACTGCAAGTGTTTTCTCTATTTGGTTAGCATTTTAATTTTGACTAATTTAAGAAGGGTAATGTATTAGAATCTCATGTACAACACAGAAGTATAAAAATATAAATTTTCTTTAATAACAAGTGTGTTTCAAATACATGCAACAATGCTGTGAAAGAGATTCGGGTTACTGCAACTACCAAAATTGTTGCTAAAGTTAAGTGAAGTTTGAAGGGGCAGACACCATACTGATTGCAAATGATCACAGAACAGAGGCAAGAAACAATGTATCATGTTTTTCATTAGCACCTAGTTACACTTATGACTGTCTTTGAGACAGCCTAAAATTACAATGTTTCACATTTTTTACATGTGATTTCACTTTTAATACTTCTCAGATTCACATACAGTCTCAGGCAGATGTTTTTGCCTTCTCAAAAATATTTCTGGAAACAATCAGGCGCTGAATTTGTGCTGTACCTTCATAAATTTGATATATCTTTGCATCACGCATTAATTTTTCAACAGGATATTCACTGTTGAAGCCATTACCACCAAATATCTGCAAAAAAAAAAAATAAAGACTGTTTAAAGTCAAGGTCAGACAAAGGAGCTACAATTATTTTAGAATATTTCTTTAGAAAAATTGTGTGCCTTAACCCCTCTTTTGCTATCTTGGCAGGTTTGATACAGATTATGCTGATATTCTTCTTTTAGTTTAAGGATACAAACTACAGATATTTTCATTGGACAACCTGACCGACAACCTGCTGCTGTATGATACTGTTAGTATTTTGGTTTTTGAAATGGACAAGATTGTTACACACAGCCTTCCTGTAATTTATGTGCTGTGTTGCCTATCTACCCAAGCTGAGATGACTACTAAGACAGGCAAAATATCTTCAAATTATGCTATCTAATTTTTGGTTCATCAAGAACAATTGCACCTCCAGATAAAGTAGAAATTATTAACACAAAGTCTTCCCATGTCAATGTACAAAACCCAGTGAACTTTAAAAATTTTTCTTTTTCCCTCTTAATCGTGAGGCTGCAGTTCGCTTTCTGAATCACCTCAAAATAAAAACCTTCGATCCATGAGGCAAATTAGAGATTTTGAATCTACCAGTACCTTAGTTTGCAGCATCTTTTTTCCTCAAGATTTGTCTCTCTTCGTGGGCTTGCTGTCACTAGCATCTAGTTGACTTCAGACAATGATTTTAAATTAAATAAATGGTCCATGTGACAGAGAAAACACTATGAAATCCAGCAGAGTAATGGTTGTGCTGGTTCTCTGAATATTTGTTGTGGCTAAAAGTAATACACCTAGAATGCAATTGATCATTCCTCCAAAATTTTATGGAACAAATATTAGAATGGCTTGCAAAAAATTCAGGTCTATGTGCAAATCCAGATATAATACACAGTCCTAATCATTCATGGATGTTCATTCCCATAAATTTGAATGACCACTGCCCTAACATGATATAAAATGCTGAACATTCCGTCACCAGAATACTGATGTATTAATAAACCTGCATATTCAACTCTGTCAAAACTTTGTTATGTCAGAAATGTACCTAGCTTCACACCTCTTTGAAATAAAGAGAATGTTGATGTGCTGTTAGCAACAAAACTGAAGCTGTCAAGCTGTGACTTTGTAAGAACCTTTGGTTATACACAAAGTAAGAAAACAGCCAAGGCAATAGAACTGTCACTCGACATCCACATGGACTAAAACAAAGGGTGATACTGAAGACTAAAATATAGGATGTTTAAGGAGAAATAATACATATTTTAGGTGGTGGTAGATAGATTAAGTCAGATAAAACATTCATGTGACCAGTTTTTGTAGATTATAGAGAAGAATTGTCCCTCCAGCTGCTAATGGGTTTATTTATTAATTCTCTTTCTTGTTTTGAGGTTAAAGTTGTGAAGTTGTACATGAGTTTACGTAACTCCATTTTCAACAGTGATTGTGAATTGTGGGCTTATTCTACTGTATATTTACATGTACTGAGTATATTGATATGGTATTTATGTGGGGGTTTTGAAATGGAAGTGCTGCTTGTAGAGAATACAGTAGACGATTCCTAACTTTAGAGTACTTGTGTTTTCATTCAACTGCACGAGACTGTGGCAGTGCCCATCAGTCATATTTCAACTGAACGTGCAAATCAACAGTGTGTGGATGAAGTGAAAATAAAGCTGTCATTGGTCTGAAGATTGTTTTGAGCACCACAGTGCTTGACTAGGCATGGTCCAGCTGGTATGCTGTTGCCTTCCTACGACCTTCGAACTGACTTAACCCAGCCAGTGACATAGGGACCTACAGTTTAATGCAATTCTGAACCAGTGTGTTACTCTTGCACTTTTCATATCAACAAACACTGCCAGATGTGAAAGAAGTATTAAGTGACAAATATAAAGCCTAGGATTGAATGGTGATTGAATCAGAGATCTTTGGATTTACAGTTGGGCACTTTACCAACTGAGCCATCAAGATCATCTTAAAAGACATTATTCAGCTGGTAGAACATAAACCTTCAACAAGAACATACAGAATTTCCACTTGTATCATGGTGTCACGAACAAGAATAAGGCTGACACTTTGTATTCACAGGCTCTATCCATAACATTTATAGTGGAATCAACACTTGTAATTCACATCAGTGATATGACTAACAATTCTCTGAATGTGTCATGCATTATTACAATCAGTTGAAGTTACTGCATCATACTGCAGCACTATGTTACCTCAACTTTCTTGAAAAATGAGTTTCCAGCATTCTTGGAAAAGGTTCCTTTGGCTAAAGGATGTAAATCAGGTGACATCATCTAAACCTAGCATTCCTTGAAAGATGGCTTAGCAGAAACAATCACATTTCTTGACTATCAAGGTCCCCCAGATTCTACCCCTTATGCATTTTTGCCAGTGGTAACAGTTGAAAGATGAAGTCTACAAAGAAAAAGGAAACACAAGAGGAGCATTGATATGGATAATGCTACGCCCATAAGACGTTGCCAAGATAACCTCAGACAAACTAGGAGGGCGAGTCAAATGAAAACCTTAAATTTGTAGTAACAAATCGAAATTTCGCGCCGTTATCGTGGAAGTTTGTAAGCGTGCTACAAACAGCGTGCAGAATGGCCTGTAGGTGGCAGCATAATATAGATGCACACATACCGTTCGCAGTATCAGTATAAAAATGGCCGCCACACATGCAACTTGCACCAGCGAAGAACAGCGTTCTGTTATTCGGTTTTTGCATAGTGAAGGTGTGAAATCTACTGAAATTCATCGAAGAATGAAGGTTCAGTACGGTGATGCACGTTTGTCACAGCAGCAAGACTACGAATGGAGTATGAAGTTCACAAATGGTGTGACTTCAGTGGAAGATGCTCCTCTTCCAGATCAGGCACGAGTTATGATTCCACAGAACATTGCAGCATGTTTACAGATTAGTCATGGGTCAGCACACCACATTGTGCATGATGTGCTCCAGTTTCACAAAGTGTCTGCAAGATGGGTGTCACGACACCTCACTCCTGAAATGAGGGAACGACATGTTGATGCTTGTGAAGAACTTCTTCGGCACTTTGAACGAAAAGGTGATGGCTTCCTTGCAAGAATCGTTACTGAGGACGAAACCTGGGTTCACTTCCACCAACTGGAAACAAAGACAGCGAGCAAGGAATGGCGCCTTTCCTCATCCAAAGAAGTTTCGAACAGAACCGTCAGCAGGGAAGGTTATGCTGACACTCTTTTGGGACGAAAAATGCATCATTTTGGAGCATTCCATGCCTAGAGGGACCACTGTCATCAGTGCATCTACACAGACCTCCTAAAAAATCATCTGCAGCCTGCAATCAAATCAAAGCGATGTGGATTGCTGTCAGCAGGTGTCCTTTTGCAACATGACAATGCAAGGTCCCACACTGCCCGACAACAGTCGCAACAATCACAGACCTGCATTTTGAGTGTCTTCCTCATCTACCATACTCACCAGACCTTGCCCCCAAGTGATTTCCATATGTTTGGACCACTCAAAGACACAATGGGAGGAAAGAAGTTCCTTTCTGATGAAGAGGTACGCCATGCAGTGCATGAATGGTTGCGGCCATGCAGTGCATGAATGGTTGCGCGGACTACCTAAAGATTTTTTTTCTAAAAGAATTTATGCACTTTGTAAGCACTGGAGGAGATTATGTTGAAAAGTGATACCGCTTTGTACCACTTCTGCACAATAAATAATGTTTAAAAAAATGTAAGGTTTTCATTTGACTCACCCTCGTACAAGTGGTATTTCCAAGAGAATTCAAATGTGCATTCAACTCTGAAGTGGAATTCATGAAAAGGAGCTCTAAACTTAATCACTTGGTTTGTTTAATAGTGCATGCAAGTATGTATTTGGGTTACATCCTAACACCTGCATGTTACACAGAATGTTTCATTCGTATTATTCTACCGAGCGAGGTGGCGCAGTGGTTAGCACACTGGACTCGCATTCGGGAGGACGACGGTTCAATCCCGTCTCCGGCCATCCTGATTTAGGTTTTCCGTGATTTCCCTAAATCGCTTCAGGCAAATGCCGGGATGGTTCCTTTGAAAGGGCACGGCCGATTTCCTTCCACATCCTTCCCTCATCCGAGCTTGCGCTCCGTCTCTAATGACCTCGTTGTCGACGGGACGTTAAACACTAATCTCCTCCCCCCCCCCCCCCCCCCGTATTATTCTATACTACTACCCCCCAAAATATTTACTATTTCTCCCGGAGCACCCTGTATATTGAATTCTGACACTGTTTTTTACTGCAAAGACTGACAAACTGCCTGAGTAGATTACTGCTAGAAAGCACTGTAATGTTGTTTAAAGAAGGTACAGTAGCAAGTCAAGTGCTAAGGAAAGAATCACATCTTGAATTGATTCAAGAAGTATCCACTAAATAGAACTCCATGTTCTATATGGTTGAAAAGGTTTTACAACTGTGTCCAGTGAATAATAATGCTAGTGCACCACCCATGCTAATAGCCACAGGTACTGTATATGTCGAATGGTTGTGATGTTCTGTGGCCTACAGAAGTGGATACTTGTGGAACTTGTATAAGGAAAGTACATTGCAAGCAGTAAAGTAAGACCAATAACTGCAGCAGTTATGTTGAATATCACATATCTAGTATGCAACCATTACCGACTATTGGAGAGAACTTTAAGAGCAACGTCAGAACAGAAATTACAAAGTTATAGCTATCAACTGAAAACATTAATCCAGTAGTCATGTCAGTGTAGTTCAATTCTTTCAAGATGATTTAGCATATCTAAAAGCATAAATAACCATCAAGGATTTGCTTGCAGCTGTTGAAATGACTGTCAGTGAAGATGGGCAACATACTGAAACCTCAGAGGAAAACAGAGAAACCAAATTTGATTTATGGAATGATCATAAAGGACCACAAGAAATGAATAATTTGCAAACTAGAACAGGAACAGACCTATCACTGCAGTTCAGATTGTTTCATCGTGACCTGAAAAATCACCTTCTGGATTTTACACTGGATCCAATCACATCATTGGTATTACCTATCCCCTGCCACAAAAAAGCACTTAAATATCTGAGATGTATAGCCACATCAGCTTCTGAGAGTAGGATGTACTCTGTAAACAACACAATGGACTGGGGGGGAATCTTTTCTCAGAAATGTTATTTTTATAGTCTGCAGACAAAAAATGTGGGATTTGTGTTAATTATTACTGTATTTATTGATTATTAATAAATGTGTTAGATGTATTTGTGTATAACTTTTTACACCATTTATTGTTTAACACTGATGTTTTGAGACTTATTAGCTGTCATGAAATTGAAATCAACACTGATGATTTGCCATCCCTAGTACAGATGCAAATCTAGTTTTTGTCCTTTTGTCAATTTTGAAAGATTTGCTGATATCTACAGGTGGCTTGTATTACTGGAGGGCGAAGTACTTTGATCAATGGTACAACAAGAATAGGTAAATACGTAACTGGTGGTGGAAGGTTCCACCGAGAGAGAGAGAGAGAGAGAGAGAGAGAGAGAGAGAGAGAGAGAGAGAGAGAGAGACAAATTTGAATCTTGGTGGGAGGGGTGCAGTTTCATCACCAGTATTTGACCAAAAGCAAAAGAGTGTCACAGGCAATTAATGTTTGACTGACTACACTGACATTACAGGTTAACTCCAAACCATGACAAAGTCTCTCATGGAAGGAGGAATACTACTGACACTCATGACACAACTTTATGAGGAGAACAGTAAGCTCTACATACCTCTTGCTACTATTCTAGAGCAACACCATGAAGATGCCTGGTTTTAACCTCAATTAGTTTCCTTTAACATTCATAACTACACTACACAAGCATAGTGACATTCATTTCTCAACCAACATACCATGCTAAAAAAGGAATATATCCATGACAAATCACAAGTCAGGTAGCAGTCTGTTGAGTGCAAACTGGCAATTTAGTTACTGGTACCTAAGTGTGCATGGAAGAGAGAACTGTAATGAACACACCAACACTCAGTCTAGTTCGATTTTTACTCATGGCTGTATGGTACATTTTCTGGGCAGAGCTGACACTAAAGTGCAGTGAAGTATAATGGGTGAGCTGTTACAGGCCAAATTATGGCACACCAAGCCTTATTTGTCATTAAATGTAGCACACTTGTGTTAACCACTAGTCCTTTTCATAAGAGGAGCTGATATCTGTCACGAATAGTCCAGCTTACTGATCCCTGATATTCCACTATTGAGAAGTGCTGCTGTGCCATGGATCAATAGCAAATCCAGAGGCTTTGTTCCAATGTAACACATGTCAGATTTTGGATGATGTTATTCATGACACAGACAATCTTTTTTTTCTTTTTTAAGCTACATTATAATTTTGTTAACGATATTTGGAGTTTTTACAGTGAATCATATGTTTATCACAACAAATTATGAATATTTCCCTCTAATGTCCTTCCTTGTCCAAATGGATGGCATGTAATTAAATGGGGTTTTGCTATCAAAGAAATCATCATTATTTTCAACCTTTGCCTGTAGTTAATTGATTTTTGCTGAAATTAGCAATCCAAAACCTTTAAAATTTGTCTTAAGAAATTAAACGAATAAGAAACATTACATAAAACATGACGCCGCAGGGTGGACAATGGACTCATGTCCACAACGAAACTATCAATGCAGCTATTCTCAGTTACAATCTACAATAATTTTGTAAATCACCAAGTAAATGGGAGCATGGAATCTTCGATATAGTTACATATAATTACTAGGCACAGGGAGAAAAAACTTTGCACTTTTTGTTGATTTTGATGTTATTTGGCAATTCTGATGCTATTTTTTGGCAATTTTTGTATTAATGCAATGGTTTATTTTTGAAGTACCGTAACTTCCTTTCATTTTTCTTATTTTTTCAGCAGTTTGTTGAAAATGACAATATGCCAATAAATTACATTATGTTTATTCACACCACAGATCACATTTATTTACATTATTAAAAAAGAAACAAATTATACCCATTAAATCTAGTCAGTTAAAGAGTCAATCAAAGAACAGGACACATGACACCATGCAAATGGCTTCCTGCTATTTTTTTCTTTTTTAACAGATCTCTGAGAACTTTTATTTCAATTGCAATATTATTTTTACTGTTTTACGAATTATGTTAGTGATTGCATCATGATCTGTTGCATAGACTGGGGCCTAGTTTAGGCTGAAAGGTGACCAGACACACTGTTGAGAGAATTGGAGAGACTTCCGTATTTGATGCTTTTCATATTTTCACTTTTGTACTATGAAAATATGTAGTTTAACTCATGCACCACATTAAGACCTCTCAAAAACATGTAATTTTTTATGATAGTTTGCCCAAACTGGGAAATGTGACTAAAACTGTTACTGAAATGGAGGTCGTTGGAAGTAGGATATTTTCGTTTAACTTCACATCTAGAATTGTTGGGTCCAATGACAATCTCCTGTGGACCACAAAAAGCCATAGTTCATAATGCAGGAAATGAACATCTATTTTAACATTATGCTCAGTGATGGAAAAAATAGAGTCAAAATTCAATTTTATCATTCAATAACGTATCAGTTACACATATTAGCAAACAGTCACCCTCGGAATTACAACATTTTTACATGGGAACAGGGAAAATGCCCAAGTCCACAGTGTTTCATAAAAACAGCTAATTTCATATTATTCAACATTTTTACACGGCAACAGGGAAAAGGGCAGTGTTCACAGCATTTCACAAAAACAGCTACTTTTATGTTACATCTCTAAAAATTTCAGATTTTACAGTATTATTCTTCATCATTCATGCAAAATTTTCTTGTGTCTAATAATTAAGTGAACAGCAACTCTCATCCTCATAACCAAGTTGGTTTCCTACCCCAGTAACTGAATATCTCGAAACATTAATTCCCCAAAAAGCCCAAGTCTAAAACGTACCTGAACAGCATCAGTGGCACACTTGTTTGCAACATCAGCAGCATAAGCTTTGGCAATGGAAGCATGGTAAGAATTTCGACGCCCTTGATCAGCTTCCCAAGCAGAACGCATCCATGCCAGACGAGCAGTTTCTACTCCAATGGCCATATCAGCCAACATGAATGCTACAGCCTACAACAAAAAGAACTGACACTACAAATACTGAATTACCACTAAAGAATGAAACCACTGAAGTTTGGAGAAATATCAGACATACAGAGATACTTTGAGAATCATTCTGAACTTTGCTGTAAATGAGAACTTTTTTGAATCTTTTTAATAATTGTCAGAAATTCAAATCTTGGGCAATGAGAGAAATACAATGTTTATATGAATAACAGTGCATGGATGTCTAAACAGAACAATGCTCAATATCTTTTCTGAGTTTTCTTCTTACCTGGTGTTGTGCTATGGGTACACCAAATGTTTTCCTTTCCATTGCATATTTTGTAGCTTCATCTAGTGCTCTCTGTGCCAGTCCAACTGCACCTGCTGCAACCTAGAACACAATAATAAGTGCCTTTTATTAGCCACCGGAAATAGTCAAGGTGAGGTGGTTCTAGTCGGCCACTTAGTCACAAATTAATATCTTCAACCATATGTATTTCTGCATTCTTAGACAGTCAAATGGAATTTGTCAATAAGATCCCTCCATCATGATTGTGTTCTTGGCATCCTCTCACTACATGCATACTCTGCACCACTTAACAACATTACAGGACTACATTTCCAATAGACTAAGTGTCTCCATATATCGAATTTGGAGAAGAAAGAGTGTATTCTGAGTAGTATGTTGTCTTTGATAAGAGAGCATATTTTCACGGCTTTCATCTTCCATACAATCTGAAGGAAGAAAAAGAGGAATGACCTAAGATTACATTCAAAAGTTCATACAACATAAAAAATTAACAAAATTCAAGTTAGTTTGCAGAGACCGAGAAAGATTTGAGAAGATAGTGGACGGCAAAAAATGTATGTTGGGGGTTTGCCTGGGATAGGGGCAGTGGGGGAGGGGGGGGGGGCAGGACTGACTCTGAATTAGGGATCTGTCTTCATCAAACAACTGTGTTAATAAAATATTTTTTGTCTACACTAGTTCCATTACATAATATTCCTGGAATGAAACACACATTTTAATTCAGAGAACACAGCATTCAAACTGTGTTTTTCTAACCAGTGTATGTTCCCTCAGTTAATAATATCTGCCTTACATTTCAGGCCACTATGTTTAGACACAAATCTCAAAACGCTAGCTTTTTTCAAAAGAGGTTTTTGGGAATGCCTTTGTAGAACTGAAGCTAATTTATAGCTGGTTCCGTAAGAAATGTGTCAGCATCTAGGGGAACCTCTATATATATAAAGACTGTATTTAAGTAGGAAACAACTATACTTGCTGTTTCCAGATGTCAAAGGAGTTTGATCACTATTAGTGACCTGCCATCTAACAACAGGAATTTACTGGAAATTGATGTATGGTGCACATCATCTACAGTAATGCGGGACACCTAATGAGCACTGTGAGCAGCAGAGCAAATGGCCACTGGTTTGTTTGATGTCTGTGAGAGCATAAAGGAAGTGCTGAAGTATCTGAAGAGGCAAAGTCATCCAAAATAGTGTTTACTATCTTACAAATACATACTCCAGAAAATATAAGAAATGTCTTTTATGATGGAAACTGTTCAGAAGGCACTGATGATAAAAGACCCAGTACTTTGTCACAAACAGCCCAGATCCGAAAGGGAATATTAAAGGAAAAAATTAACTCACAATATGGTACAGTAGTAGGTGATTAGCAGAGCAGAGATCATGTAGATTACATTTTACCAGGTAGTATTACATTACTCAGAATATTGGACAATTTATTATGCTAATTTCACAAACTACTACTTATGGCACTTACGTATTAAAACACACAAGCAAGTTTTTGTTGCATAAAAGTGTGTAATAAGGATAATATATGTTATCTAGCTCTTTAATTTAAATAGTTGGTGATACTGACAACAGTCTCAATATATTTACTCCCTTATTAGTGTTGTCAACAATCACCATTCAAGAAAAACAGTAACATTTAGAAATATAATGCCAGAAGGAGCAATGAGTTATATTATCTGTCATTCAGCCTTGGTGTGGCACAGAAAGGGATAAGATACTCAGCATTAAAATTGTTACTCCATGGAAGTATTTCTGAATGTTGTGTGTGTGTGTGTGTGTGTGTGTGTGTGTGTGTGTAGGATGAGAGAGTGAGTGAAGGAGGGAGGGGGAGGGGACGGAGAGAGAAAACAGAAATGACACAGAGAAACTTACTGGTGGGCGTGTCTTGTCAAATGCTCCCATAGCAATTTTAAATCCAGCACCCTCAGCAATAAGGACATTCTCCTTCGGTACTCTGACATCTTCAAATGTGATTCCTCTCGTATCAGAACATCTCTGACCCATATTTATTTCCTGTAAAAGCAAAATTAAAAAAAAAAAATAATAAATAAATAAATATTTTGTACTGTCATTTAATCCAGCTCAAAGTACAAGAATTATTATTAAAGTGAAATAAAATTAAAAAATCTCAGTTTGCTATCAGTAAATGAGTTCTGTTTTCTGTATTACTTTTGTAACTTGAATGTTCATCTTATTTCAAGACCTAGAAATTACATTATTTCATCAGCTGCTATGCTCATCTGTGATTTTCTTTGCCCATGAGATCAGTTTTTAAAATGAATAAAATACTTAAATTTTAGTTTCATTTAGCTTTAATTGTGTTTCACAATCAGTGGCCTCATTTAGAGGAATGAATATAGTATGAACCAAAACAAGACAAAAATGTTCAGCAAATATGGATTCTAAAATTCGTACCATACCTTATGAGCTATGAGCACTCGTTCATCATCACTATTGTAAAACACATTTCTCCTACTGTGAGCTCTTTGCTTTACAAACTACCCACAGAATTGAGAAAACAAATGACGACACATTCTTCTGTTAGGCTGGTATTACACTATCAGATTTCTTTGTCAAAGATTTGATCAAAGATGTGATCAAATATTCCGTCAAATATATTTGACAAAGATCTTTGACGTAGCGCTAGAAGGGGGTCGTCATATTTTTTGTCAAAGTTCAAGATGGCTGATAACAACAACTTGTTATTAACCACAGCAGTTGCATGTACCACAATTGCACTGTGTGTACATGCGGAAGAGAAGTGGGTGAGAAAAAAAAAAAAAAAAAAAAAAAGGAAACATACTTGGGTGAAGCCGTGGGTTTTACGACGACACGATAAAAGCATTCAACAAAACTTGTTACGTGAGCTTATAGTGGAGGACGTCAAGTCGTACATCAATTACTTAAGAATGGATGAGCATACATTTCTGTATGTGCTCAGTGAAGTGTATCCTCATATCACAAAACACAATATTGACTTAAGAACTGCTACATCTGCAGAAGACAGGCTCACTGTAACACTCCAATTCCTTGCTACAGGAGAGGGTTGGGTTAGGTCTCCAATCTTCTTAATCTATTTTTGTATTCAGGGTGCCTCACATTGTAAAGCGCCTCATCAGCTTCATACATCTCTATTAATTTTGTAGTTGTCAGCACACACCAATTGTATTTACCGTCAATGTTTATAAAAACACTACAGATGACAGAACGCTGCAGCGATGCTAGCGCTCCATGTGGTAACATGTCAGATTGCAGTGAACAGAAGACAAGCGACTTCTTTGATCAAATATACAGCGAGGCCCTAGATTTGATCAAATATTGGATGACATTTGACAAAGTTCCCTATTACACCATCAAATAGCTTTTACAAAGATTTTTGACAAAGAAATTTGATAGTGTAATAAGCCTTACTGTCCAAGGATACTGCTATAACTGAATCTGACAGCGATCAGGAATTGTCACAGCTGTCAGAGATTTACCATTACTCAAGGCCATCACCCACCGCTGTGTTGCGATCAATGACAGTTCACAGCAAGTGGTGCTGTTAGCAGACGCTATTCCCGTAAAACACACACCATGTCACATGATGGGTCCCCCCCCTCCCCCAAATTGCTGGCTGCTTTTAATGGCACTCCCCAGCCTGGAGCAGTCACTTCTACTGGGAAAACCCCTATAGAAACATTCATACACTAGCTTGTTATATTACGACAGTTGGCTATGTTTTTGGGCTTTCATGGACTTTGTTTTAGATGGTTGTATTAACAATGTGCCAAGTCAGTCCTCCATGTACTTGGTTTAATCATATGCATAAGTTTTGTGTGTGTGAGAAATTCAATAAATTGTGTTTGTGACTGTGCTGGAGATGTGATTCATGCATTATGGAGCTACCAGCCCATTTTATCCAGAATGTCCAAGAACACCTCACAAAGACATTTAATGGGAAATGGACTGATCAAGGTGGTCTAATACAATGGCCAGCTTGTTCATACAATCTTAACCTCTTGGATCTTTGATTGTGGGGACACTTGAAACCTTTGGTGTATGAAAGTCCCATTAATGATTTAGTACAAATGCTACAGGTACACATCAGCAATGCCTGCCAGTGTATCCATGACCAACCTGGAGTCTTTCAGGGAGTATGCCTAACTACAAATGGACACCGTACTGCACATCTCCTTTCATGATGGGTCATAAGTGCAGACTGTAGGTAATAGCAAGCAGATTACGTAAGAAGCTCTGCTGTTTCACAGTAACAGAGCAATGTGCTCTGATTTGTTTACTGCATTCTTTGCACTGTTTGTTACAGCAAAGAGCATTCAAGTAAAAGAAATGTTTCACAGTACATGAACAAGTGCTCACATCTCCTAAGGTAGTCATTTCAGAGCTTATGTTTACTGGATATTTCTTTGTTATTTTGGTCCATATTATCACCTCTCAAATATTGGAATGGTTTGTGAAAGCCATGCATTTTGAAAGTTTTTATAATTTTCCATACCTTTGAACCTTATTTCATTTACTATTTTTCGTTATCATCATTTAATATATACTGTGTTGGATAGGTTCCTGAGTTTGTAACACTTCACTACATCAGTGCACCTTTGTATGCACAACTGAATGTTTATGATGCCTTGAAAGACCACCAGGTATACAAATATTTCTATTCTGCCATGTGACCTTATGAACAGCAAAATATATGACAAATGGTACATAAAAAGAATGAAATATATCACAGGGAATAGATCCAACATAGCATGTATTGAACACTGATAATTGAAACCGTACATGACATTGTTTAGGCTTAAGAAAAAGAAAAAATTAAGAAAGTTGCTAACTGTGATGAACTGGGAGAAATGCAAAAAGACTAACAGTTTGCTGGCAATTTAAAATGTCCCATCTCTCTCTATATTTTATTAGGAGCAGGAAATGGTAAAAAAATAATGATTACCTGAACTCATCAGGAGAACGTATAATTTTATAACCAATATGATATGTAATCTTTAGTTCATGTTCTATACAGCATTAATCATCACTTATATTGCAACAAAATATGGCATCTATTGCAAAAGATTAAGCAAGTGTTTATCCTCCATATGCCAATATTCAAATTTTCTGGCCTTGAGAAACAAGTACAAGTAGAATTTGTTTAAAATAATGTATAATTTACAGAGATCCATAAATGTCTACTCATGTTTGAGAGTAAAGAGAAGACAATTCTCTCCCATGAAAATTAAAATAATTGCTTTACCTGTGCCATAGAAACATTTGAGAAGTCACATCTCGTCTGCTTTGCCAACCCTATGAATGCGTCACATTCATTAATTTTCTTTTTTTTTTTGGTACAGAGTGTTTCAAAAAGATTCATACAGTTTCACAAGACCATCTTTCACTCAAATGGATAAATTTTAACTTATGCATTGAAATAAAGATTGCCAAGAGGTCATTAGTAAATTGCATGGGGGGGGGGGGGGGTGTCTGCTGTGACTAACCTGCTTGCTCATTCATTACATAATGTGCAATTAGTAGAGACTGCAACAACTCAGTACAGTTTTCACCAAGAGTATGGCACCGCACATTCTACAGCTTAAAACCTTCGAAGAAAGCACCAGCACTATCAAGACAATGGCTGTTTATGTAAGATGAAATCCAAAATCTCCACACATTCTCACTCAAGAAGTATAGTGCATTTAAAAGTTTTGCATATAACCTGCAAAAGTCAACTTGCTGTGCAAGCCAAGGGTTGGCCACCCCTCATGTGCGCATGACTAGTGTGCTTTTTGGTGATAATTGTGATTCAGACTATTCAAGCCCTCCATGATGGCAATAAACAACCATGTGTGGAGTGCCTTCTGAATTCATGTTAGGTATGATGGAAGATAACAGTTTATTTTCACATTCTTTGTTCAATGATGAGGCTATGTTCCATTTAAGTCAAAAAGTGAACCACCATCACAGTGTAACAATATGAGAAAAACAACAATCACCTATGATTTTTGAGAATGACAGAGACTCTCCAAAGCTTCATTTATTCTGAGCTGACACAAGATTTACAGTCTGTCTTTTGTGGAAACAATGGTTACAGGGATACCTGATTATGTTGTAGATCTGGTTTTTCTGCAATTGTAAAAACAGGCTGAACATTTCATTTTTCCACAGGATGGAGCACCACTGCACTGGCACCATCTTGTAAGAGTATTTCATCGTCCTACATGCTTCCCCTTCCAACATCTTTGGGTGAACTACGACGCCACATAGCAGAATCAGTGAATGCAGTAAATCTAGACATATACATAAAGTAAAGAATTTGTTTATCAGCTGGATGCTTTTCATGCATCAGGTGGAGGGCACACTGGAATTTATGAAAAGTAAATGAAAACTTCAATTCTAAATATAATTTTGAGAAAGTAACAAGTATGTATATGAAGGAGGTACCTATGTACATTGGATGGTTATTTTGAAAATAAAAACTTGTTCTACATGTAAATTAAAATTTTCCCCAAATTTCTGTCTTCATCTGAGTAGAAAATAAATGCTTGTGAAATTGGATGAATCCTTTTGAAAGACCATGTATTATATAAAACACAGCTTGCTAATTGTATCATATTCATTCACAGCTGCTGATGTGAGAGGGATGGAAAATGTTTCTAAAAGAAGAATATGGGAGTTATTGCTGGGATCTGCACACCATTTTACACATAACTTTATTTGCCATGGCAGTAATTAAGGTGTTTACAATGAGAATGTTCAAGAAAGAATTTTAAATTCACCTTCTACAATTTTTAATGATACAACAGTATCAAACAGTTAACAGTAAATTCCTTGCCTTTTCTCTTAGTAACATGTTTCCGTGTCAACTTTCTCTATAAATAATTTAAATATAGAATTAGACCTTGTGTGCTTGTTACCTTTGTGAAATCACAATTATGTGTGTGGCATTTGTTCTTTCTAACATGTCGAAAAGAATAGACACTACAAATATAATGGTACTATATATAACTTGATGATATCTTCAGTGTGGATGTGCCTTAGAATTGACCTTTTAAAGGAATCGTGCAAGATGCTATGAGCAATGAGGATTGTGGACAAAGGGCACTACGAAGTAGTGTGAAGTTGAGAATATGGGTTGGACGGGAAGCATTGTCAGATAGCCAAAGTGGGTCAGGTGACTGCTTGCATAAAGCAGGAAATCTAACTTCAACCCTGGTCCGGCACAAATTTGCACTCAATTATTTCAATGTCCTCGTCTGGCTGACATCAGTATTTCTCTTTCATCATGTAATTATGTAACTGCTATTTTATCACTTTTCACAAGCTGAAAGACTTAGGATGTGCACCATTCATTATACAGATGCATTTAACGTTTTTAACAACTATCTAGGAACTCAATGTTTGTCTTTTTTTATATATATTTCAGATCAGTTCAGTTCAATTACAATTTGAATCTTTAATAAAGGTGATAAATGAGAACATGCTTTCAGCAGCTGGAGAAAGTCTGATGCTCTTTTCACGATGCAAGGCATGCACATCTCTCGAGAATATAAGCAAGCCTTTTAAACCACAGTTACAAAGTATAACAAAAAACAACAGATTTTTACTTTCTGCCAGTAAGATTTTGCTTTTTAGTCACATGCAAGGAGGTCAGCCTGCAAACATTACATAATGCACAATCTTATTTCTTTATATCATCATCATTTTATTGGCAATTAACAGGGAAGCTCTACATAGATTAGCAAGTGCCTCTGCAGATATTAGTGTCACTACTTGCTGATGTGACAGTCAAAAGATTCAATTCCTAGTAACTGAACTACATTTTCCTGCTATGGGAAAGTGTGGATTGGGATCTGCCCATCTTTGAAAGAGCAAAATCGAAGCTGCTTGAGAAATGCAAGAAATGTAACTGTTGTGCAAGCTGTTTAAGATGTGTCAAATAAAAGGATTGGAAGCAACATACTTTTATTGTGTACTGATGGCTACCAATAAGAACCCATAGAAGGGCACACGTCTCAAACTGTAATGTTGCAGTGAGGTACTCATAATTTAACCTTCATATTACAGAGAAAAGTTGAAATAGTAATGCAGACTTTTTGCAATATCTGAGTTTGCAGTGTAAACTATACATTGCTTATCTTTTTATCGACTACAATGTGACATAAACAATGTTTAAAATTATAGAAAAGTAAAAATACAATATTTCAATGAGTTGAAGACCACCTGCATTAGGCTTGGTTTTATGGCACGAATTATCTAGCCAAGCAGGTTCATTCTTGAAAAGTTAACAAAGTAAAGAAAATGCCTCATGTATGCCTCAGTAGAGCTAGGAAAACTATGGTTGTTTGTAACAATTTAATAGCTACACTCCAAGGAGCATTCGTAATACTATGGTATAATTTGCTTACATGCTTGTATTCCAATTAAATTATTTTGTGACTGATAAGATCGCATTGGTGGAGAGCCGAGTTACTGGCTTTGTATACAACATGCCAAGTACTCATGCGATTGATAGTTGCATGTGCGCACACACACACACACACACACACACACACACACACACACACACACACACACAAAAAAAAAACAACCATCTACTTACTGACTGTTGCTAACTTCTCTATATGTAGTGGGGAGGGCAGTGGTGGGGGCCACTGTTACTGTAGGGGAGGGAATGCTTTATAATACTGCTTGACAGAGATTGTGAATCTGACAGATCACGCAAAAATCACTGTGCATTTGCTGGTTTTTCCACTCCCCTCCCATTCTTGTGGCCTGACCTGCCTGCCCCTTCCCAAACACTACAGGCCACACCACATGGGCAAGCTTGTGCTCGTAGAATATACAACACAACGAGCACACAGAACCTGACACACAGTGACTGGCTGATGCCTGGCCCCTATTACTCAACTCACTGAAACATCTGTCACAAAATAATTTTGATCTAAGTATAAAAATGTGCTTAAATTTCTGTTCAGATTTTAGATCATTTATCAATTTCTACCAAGTGAGGTAGAAATTTGTTGGTCATAATTATTATGTAATGGAAATGATAAATTAATAACAGCCTTTATTTTGCCAGTACTACACTGTGTTGACAGAAGTCATGGGGTACCTTCTAATATTGTGACAGGCCTCCCTTTTGCCTGGAGTAGTTCAGAAACTCCACATGGCATGGATTCAACAAGCCGTAGGAAGTTCCCTGCAGAAATAATGAGCCATACTGCCTCTATAATCATCCATAATTGTGAAACTGTTGCCAGTGCAGGATTTTGTGCACAAACTGACCTCTTGATTATATCCATGAATGTTTGATGTGTTTCATGTCAGCCGATCTGAGTGGCCAAATCATTCACTGGAATTCTCCAGAATGTTCTTTAAACAAATCTTGAACAACAGTGGCCTGGTGGCATGGCACATTGTTATGGGAACATTAAGTCCATGAATGGCTGCAGATGGTCTCCAAGTAGCATTTCTAGTCGATGATTGGGTCACTTAAACCAGAGGATGCAAACCATTCCGCATAAATGCAGCCCACACCATCACAGAGCAATCACCAGCTTGCACAGTGGCTTGCTGACAACTTGGGTCCATGGTTTCACAGGTCTGTGCCACACCCGAACCATACCATCAAGACTCATCTGACCAGGCCACAGTTTTCCAATCAACAAGGGACCAACTGATATGGTCACGAGTCCACGAGAGGCACTACAAGAAATGTCAGGCTGTTAGCAGATTAACTCCTGTCAGTCGTCTGTCACCATAGCCTATTAACGCCAAATTTTGCTGCACTTTCCTAATGGATATGTTCGTTGTATGTCCTACACTGATTTCTGCAGTTACTTCACTCAGAGTTGATTACTGGTTAGCACTGACAACTCTATGCAAGCACCACTGCTCTTAGTCATTAAGCGAAGGCCACTGGCCACTATATTGTCCAAGGTGAGAGGTAATGCCCAAAATTTGGTATTCTCAGCACACCATTATCACTGCAGATATCCGAATACTGAATTCCATGATAATTTTCAACATGGAATGTGCTATGTTTCTAGCTCTAACTACCATTCTGAATTCAAAATCTGTTAATTCCTGTTGTGAGGCTATAATCACATCGGGAACCTTTTGACAAGAATCACTTGCATACAAATGACAGCTCCTCCAATGCACTGCCATTTTGTACCTTGTGTACACAATACTGCTGCCATTTGCAAACGTGCATATTGCTATCACATGAGTTTTGTCACCTCAGTATAATTTCCCAGGAAATAATTGTTTTTGTATATTCGTTCACATCAGTATCAAACAAACAACAAAAATAACAAACAGATACAAAAATTTTACTTTATATACTGTACTTTAGATAACTTTAAGGAGACATTGTATGTCCTACGCTGCCAATGTTAAATTATCGAATTTTGTGACCCATTATCTTGGAAACTTTTTAAGACACAAACTTACAATTTTCCATAATTATTGAGTGCACCTTTCTAGATACATTGAACAACAATTACTACTAAAATTGTATTGAGGGGCATGTTATATGTTTTTTTCAAACACTCAATTTTTTGACAGAATTTTGTAAATAAATGAACATAAAAAACAACTACGCATATTTTAATTATTCTAGTTCTGTGTGTGTTGAATTTCACATTTTGCATGCTGTGAAAATTTCTTGTGTCTACCATCAGTATTTTTTTAGAAAACAGGTAACTTATTGCAAAAAATGTGGTTATACTGAAGTTTAAAACTTTTTTTATCACAAATTCTTATACGGACTTACATTTCTGCGTCTTTTATGCACTGGAATTGCCCTTGCCCATAGTCTGTATCTTCTTCAAAGTCATAACAGCCCAGTGCTTGCTTCCTCCCTTTCTTTCTTGCTTCTTTTGTCATTTGCTCAGCAGCTAACTCTGCTTCACGTACACGAAGTCCTTTAGCTGTGTTCTGTCCATATCTTACCCCTAACTTCTCCATAACCGTAAGTCTTTCATAGTTCCCACCATTAAAAGTTATTACAGCATCAGCCACTGCTAACTTTAGAGTCATACGGCCAACAAATAAATTTTTAGGCACACCACACAACATTATTGAGGGACTCATTCACATTCTGGGTCTTCCCATGTAAACACTTCTTTAGTAGCTCAGGGTCTGCCAAATCTCTGTAAATAGGTTTGATTGCCTGCATTATTGCCAAAGGAAGAGAATGTTTATGTGTAAATTCATGCAGAGTGCCAGAAATTTCAGCTTGCCTATATTTATACCAAGAGTTTGGTGGAGGTGGACACAAAGCATGACATGGCTTTTCATCGGTTGATGTTCGATGAAAGGAACTGCTCACATATCTGTTACCCGCAAATTTGCATTTCTTGAAGTTACTTTGATGCTTAGTCATTTTATTTATGTATAAAAAGCAATAGAAATTAGCTTATTACAACAATAGCTGATAATCACACTACTTTCAACAAAAACTACTATCAGAAACAAAGGACTGATTTGTTTATTCGTAATGCCAACTTCTGAGACATAGCAGTAGGCACAAAACAAAGCAATTCACAGCCTTCCAGACTGTGTAGTTCCCAAGATATGACTGCTCAACTGTGGCAGTATATGTGTAGCTGTGAAATTTGACAGTCACACGTCAACAATCAAAATATTATTTGAAGGTCTCACAACTGTCTGATTTTAATGTATTATATACCAAAATGTTCAGGAAAGTTCAAAGTAAGTTATGGAGTAGAAAACAGAAAATGTCAAATTTCAACAAATTTCACGTACAATGTACCCTTA
Source organism: Schistocerca piceifrons (assembly GCF_021461385.2). Classification (NCBI taxonomy): domain Eukaryota; kingdom Metazoa; phylum Arthropoda; class Insecta; order Orthoptera; family Acrididae; genus Schistocerca; species Schistocerca piceifrons. The sequence continues at coordinate 754,992,746 of NC_060138.1, forward strand.
AATAATTATTTACTACATCCAATATACTGAAAGCGGATAGGCAACGAAGAGTTCAGAGCTCCTGTAGAACAATGGAATTTCAGTTTATCATTTGGAAACCTGTTAAATGTTTTGAGACAGCAAGTGGGCTGTGATCTTCAGCTCTTGTTACTCTATCTCTGTTTTATATACTTGAATGATGAATGTCTCTTTGTACTCATGCTCTTTTCTATATTCTCTTATGTAGACCATTAGCTTAAGAACATACACAGAATTAATGGATAGTAAATTATATTTCATGAAACAGTTCCTGCAGAACTGATATTTATTTACACAGGTAATTATTCTACCTAATCTCTTCTGGAGTGTGGATTCCCTATAAACCAAGTTGAGTGCATGTGACCCAGCTCAAATCTCAATTCCATACAGTGGATGTAAGTAGATTAATCTGTAGTAGATTTGTTTTACAACAGGTGTTATTAAAACTTTTAGTAAGTAAATATTGCAGCTGATTAGTTTAAATATGTACTTGATACGTTCTTTAAGATACTCATCCATCAAGATGCCTCCTAAAAAAGTGTGTGTGTGTGTGTGTGTGTGTGTGTGTGTGTGTGTGTGTGTGTGTGTGTCAGATTTTCCACTTAAAACAGTAGTACAGCATTTACGTGGGGCTGGGATGGATTACAATTAAACAAAACTTTGTAATAGTTATTTTGTCAATATTCAGTACAGGTCTACGTATGCCCAGGTCTTCTATAACAAGACCGAAATTCTCATTATTTTACACTGCTAACTGTTCCGTACAGTGCCAGCTAGTATCAACAGCAATATTCACTCCTTCAAGATTTGTAGCTACGTTACTTCATTAATATATACAAAGAAAATCGCCAAAGACTGCCTCATTCTATGAGATCAACTGGGGATCTGCCTTTCATTTTTATAACATAGTTTGGCACAGTGCATTCTTCTATTGCAAAGATAAGAATTTAAGAAATCTAGTGCACTCCTCTCATAAAACAAATTTCTAATTTGTATCAGAGTACTGTTATTCAGAGAACAGAAGGCTTAGACGAATCAAGGGAAATCTCTACGACAATTTTCTTTGTCCAGACTATGCTACATTACATATAATGGAAGTCTCCCACTTCTGCACAAAACTAGTCCAGTTAACATGTCTATTTCATAACAGCTGATTTTCCTAGAACAGTTCTATTCCAGTAACTTGTACTTCCTTTTTCTTTTCTTAACTTGAATTTGATGCTTCTGAAATGAGTTAAAAATTCTATGTCTCCCTCAGCACAGTCCATTTCTGAGGGAAATAAATTATAGAAGAGCTCCGTTTTATTAGGATTGAAAACTTTTATGGATTCACATCCTCGTATCAGCCATAGCACTATAATGTTCAAAGAATCACTTTTTTAATTTAAATTTTGGTAAGTGAGGGATACTTCGCAAATCTCTGAATAATGAAACACACATTCATTTTCAAGACATGACAACTTCATCATGCAAACAAAATTCAGTGGTTTGGTAAACAAGACAATGGGATGTGGTTTACATACATTGATTTCAAGGCGACACATGTGACATAAAATCTGCTATTTCACATGCCAGACTTATAAATTTGCACAGCAATTTTCACCTCAATACCTGCATTTTGATTAGTTTGCCATCTTACCTTGAACCTGTTCTCTCTTAATTACAAGTTTTTTATCTAAAGAAAAATGTAAATATTTTACAATTTTCTCAGCACTTCATCTCAGTTCTATTACTGTAAAGACTTTACATTTGATGGTTATGCAGCTGATTCATGTGATGAAATTGCCAGAATGTAAACCAGTAGTTCCCAAACTAATTTGGTTCCTGGAACGAACACAGCTGCTGCAGTTAGGATAGTTTGACAATATAATGATAAATTGAACATTTATAATCTTAGAGGTATTCTCGATGTCACTGATACAAGGTGCACTTTCAGGTGCCCAGCTGAATTGTTTGTTCCATTTTATGCACTACAATATTTTGACAATGAATCTAGTCATCATTTTCAGTGCTGCAAGCTGTGCTGTTATGTGTACTCACTCAAGCCATTGTTGGAGCTTTGCTGCTATTTGTATTCAAGTCAGACTCCCTGTTCCCAATGGGCAGTTTGATTCTCATTTTTCAAGTGTTTGCACTGTTGTTCCATGAAACACACATTTCCTCTGAGTTTTCCAGTTCTGATGGATCAGATGGCCAGCAATATCTTTAAAAAAGAAAGAGTGCTTGATCCCAAGCCGCCTTTAAATTGGAAATTCTGTCCCAATTCATCAATTTTCTGTTATTTTTATTTCAAGAGATTCCTTAATTAGACTGGCCCAGAAACTTAGTATTTCCACCACAATATTTGCCTCACATCAATTCATTTCCTATTATATTCAAGTCACTGCTCTCCAAAAATGATTTGCATAATTGCTTTAGTTAGGCATGTCCCTCACGTTCATTGCACACCTCCATGACTGTTCTAATAGTGTGCCCCATACAACACATGCCACACCTGCATGGAATGTAGTACATACTCAGATTAAGACCCAGATTGTCTTTAAAATTACAAAGAAAAGCAGCAAAATACCTGCACGCCATATTTCCATAGAAGTCTACAGATCTTTCCAAAGACTGGGCCAGCATACGGCAGACAAGTGATACCTGGCTTCTCTTTCTCGGTCTCAGCCTCAGTCTCAACAACTTTCTCAGCATTGTTAAATTTACTGAAGCTTTTCAAAAATTTGTGAATCTGATTGCCCATTCCATTGGAAAGCTATTTGTGGGTATTCTGATTCTTCTGGAAGGCACTGTTTCTTTGACAGCACTGAAGTCTTCGGCGCTAAATTTGGTGACTGCTTGAGGTTCAGAGTTAGAGGTCAGCGTTTGTGGGTTGTCCATATACACGATGATTCATTGATGTATCTAACATGTTGATGAAAGGTAACTGGTCCCCTTTATATATTTCAGTGTGAACTTTATATTTTTAAATGTTACAGAAATTTTTTCCATTCCATGTAACCACATTATAAACACATTGTTCATGTATTGATAAAACAATATTGTGCATAGATTTGTCAAAACAGAAAATAGTGGACTATGCAGCGTTATGGCATCAGTCTGTTCATAATACAAAAGGGAAAAAGCTTATGTGGTGGCATGCCTAGTAAGTTCAGTCAACCAACTGAATAGATCAATCAATAGGGATAGGAGAATAATTTTGCCAGAAGGAGTAGATAACCAGTTGTTAGTATCCCACTTAGACAATGAATGGACATCATTTAATTCCAACATGATGGTTGTAGCGCAATTGTGGACAGAGTTTAAACAGTTTGTAGTTTGTGCAGTTGAGAAGAATGTGCTGAGTCGATGGATTAAGAAAAGAAAAGACCCCCAGTGTTTTAGTAACAGAATTCAGAAAATGTTGAGCAACCAAAGACTGTTGCACTCTCAGTTTAAAAAAGAGCATGCACATTACAACAACAAAAGTTAGTAGAAATTTGTGCATCTGTAAAAGATCAATGCAGCAATGCATACAATAATTACCACTGCCTTACCTTACCAAAAGATACTGCCAAGAACATGAGAAAACTCTGGTCTACGTAAAATCGCTAAGCAGATAGAAGGCTTCCACTTGTTGACCAGTCTGGTGTGGAAATAGAAGAAAGGAAGGGGAAAGCTAAAGTTTTGAATTATTTGTTTAAGAAATCATTCAAGCAGGAGGATCACACAAATGTATCATTGTTTGACCATCACAAAAACCTGTGCCTGACACAGTAACAGGTATCCCTGGCATAGATGAGCAGCTGAAGGAGTTGGAAACAAATAAGTTGCTAACTTCAGACAGAATTCCAATTCAGTTTCACAGAGATTACTCTATGGCATTGGCCCCTTACTTAGCTTGCATTTATCATGAATCTCTCGTCCAACACAAAGTCCCAAGCAACTGAAAAAAAGTGCAGGTGACTCCTGCATATAAGAAAGGTAACAGAACATCGGTTTGCTGCAGAATTCTTTAATACATTCTCAGTTTGAGTATAGTAAATTTCCTTGAGATGGAAAAGCTTCTGTCCACAAATCTGCACAGATTTAGGAAGTACCACTTGTGCGAAACTCTGATTGCCCTTTCTGTGCACAATATCCTGTAAGTCATGGACAAAGGGCAACAGCCAGGTTCCATAATCCTAGATTTCTGAAAAGTTTTTGACACAGTGCCCCACTGCAGACTGTTGTCAAAAGTACAAGCATACGAAATCAGTCCCCAGATAATTGAGTGGCTCTGAGATTTCTTGAGTAATAGAACCCAATATGTTGTCTTCGATAGTGACTGTTCATCAGAGACAAGGATATCATCAGAAGTGCCCCAGCAGTGTGATAGGACCACTCTTATTCACTGTATACATAAGAAATCTGCTGGACAAGGTAAGCACCAGTCTGCAGCTGTTTGCTGATGATTTTGTGGTGTATGGAAAGGTGTCAAAGTTGAGCGACTGTAGGAAGATGTAAGATGAAAGCCAAAATTTCTAGCTGCTGTGTTGAATGGCAGCTATATCTAAATTCAGAGAAATGTAGGATGATGCAGATGAGTAGAAAAAACAAACAAACAAATTCGAATACACAATTAGTAGTGTGCTGCCTGACAGCCACATCAGTTAAATACCTAGATGTAATGCTGCAAAGCAATATGAAATGGAATGAGCACATACGGACAGTAGAAGGGAAGACAAATGATCAACTTTGCCTTACTGGGAGCATTTTAGGAAAGTGTGATTCACCTCTGTAAAGGCGACTGTATATAGAACACCAGTGCAATCCATTCTTGAATATTGCTAGAGTGTTTGGGATCCCCACAATGTTGGATAGAAGGAAGGAATCAAAGCAATTCAGATGAGTGCTACTGGATTTGTTACCAGTAGGTGGGCGAGTATTACGGAGCTACTTCATGAACTCAAATGGGAATCCCAGTGGGAGAATGTTCTTTTCGCTAAACGAACCAGCATTTGAAATTGACTGCAGAGTTATTCTACTACAGACAACATAAATTTCACCTAAGGATCATGAAGACAGGACAAATTAGGGCTAATACAGAGGCATACAGCCAGCCAATTTTTCATTGCTCTGTAGTGGAACAGGAAAGGAAATGAGTAGTAGTAATACAAGACACCCTTCGCCATGCACTATACAATGGCTTGAGGAGTATGTACATACATGTAGATGAAGGTGCACCATTAATGAAACACACATTTTAAATTCACACACAATTTACTGAAAAGCGTTATCAGTAATATAATCGGTACATGCACATTAATGTATGTTCCAAAAAGATGTGCACAAAAATGTTATTTTTCATGGGGTCATATCTTGGATTCAACTGATTATGGAGGTTTGAATACCTGTCGAAAGGACAGGCATACTGTAGCTATCCTACTGCACATGGTCAAAATTTAAACAGTACATGCTTCCTTCAGCCCAGAAAAACTGAGCAAATCAGTTGTTTCTTTCACATTAGGTATGGCCTTGTGTGTACCTTTGATGGCTTATAAATGCACCATTTGTTCAAGGGCAGTTGCTGAGAAACTCTAAAAACCATGATTCTGAAAGTACCAATTGGCATTTCCACTTCTGAAAATGTCTAAATTTTTACCATATGTTCTTAAGATGATGGTCTCAGGAAATTTTCAAACTTTTTTTGGTATCGTTATCTGTTACAAAGAATCACGCGTTAAAGCTAATGCACTTACGCACATAACATCCTGACAGAAGCATTTATGTTTGAACTAGCGAGGTGAACATGCGGCAAGGTTTCTGGGATCATTGGAAGTGTTCTGAGGTCATCAAACTATGTTTTTAGTTGCCATTTTTCACGAATAAAACTTCATGAGAAACTGCCTCTGTGTAATGGCCACTTCACACATATACAAGCTGTCTAGGCCTAGAAATTGTCTGATGGTGCCACCTTACAAAAAAATATGTTGTCATATGAAATCTTTTGTACTTGCAAATCAAACACAACATTTTTTGGTACACTGCAGATATAGACTAAAAATAAGGTCCATTTTTATGTAAAGTAGCATAAAGTGAACTTGGGTTGGATGTGTTAAGCTTATATTATGAGCATTTATTTGTTGTTTAAATGTTTCAAAGTATGTAAATTTGTCTAAGTATGTAAATAAACTGCCAAAACTTTACTCACATACACAATTCATTCAACATGAACAGCATACCTTATGTAACAGGTAAAAGAATAGAACCAGCTGAAAAATGCTCCTGTTGGAGCACAAAAAAGGTGAGTATGCACCTCTTTAGAAGACTGACAGAAAAATGGGGAACAAGCTGCCACAGTCCTCACTCTGCTTTCCTCACTAAAAATTTTGTCATGCGAACAGATTCACACTTTTTTGTGCTGGAAATGAGTAGCTGAGAGACAATGATTGTGGAAGAGAGAGGAGACAGTGATGGTGGAAGAGAGAAGCTGGCAGCGAAAGAGAGACAGAGCTGGAGGAAGACAGTAACAGTGGAAGTCAGAGAGAGAGCAGACAGTGATGATCGGTGAGAGAGAGATGGATGGATATAGTAGCAGTAGGAGCACAACAGAGAGGAGACAGTGGAAATGAAGGGGAGAGATGAGTGGAGATTATATATAGGCTTGAGGGTGTCCAGACCCCCGCCCAAATTGCAAAAATTAGTAAACTTTAGTGTGAAAAAGTTTGTGCACTTCATTTTCGATCCCATGTTAATTTTTACACAATATTTACTCTTTGTTCAGTGGTTTCTCAAATCCAGCATTGAGCAAATATGATGTTGGAAATGGAGTTATGTTTCTTGAGCTTTGCTAGTGCAGTGGATATTTATATTTTATGGATATGAGAAAATCAGTAATACATTAAATGTATTTGCAGTGGCAAATATGGACAACCATCAGCTGTATAATGGAATGATGACAATGAAAATTTGTGCCGGACTGGGACTCAAACCTGGTTTCACACTTATCATGAGTGGTTGCCTTAACATTTGGCTATCCAAGCACACCTCACAGCCAAACCTGAACTCCCATACATCATCAACCATGTGTCTACAACCTTTACTTGTCTATCCATTATGTATATTCCCGTACAGCGGAGACATTTTACTTGAAAGTCGTTTGCCTGGTGTCAGCGGATAAATAGAACATTGCAGTGCCTGTGTCAATCCGAATTACGATGCACTGTTCCTTCGGACACACATGCATGTCCAAAGGAACACTGCATCATAATTTAGAATAACACAAGCACTGCAATATCGCATGAAAATCAATAAGTTCCATACAGCTGAATATTGTTTTTAGTGTGCTATTGCATGACAGCTTGATAAAATTTTGTTCTAAACGAGAAAATTTAGATGCAGCTTCAAATCTACAGGAGTCTTCAATTCCAGGGAAATTTGTACATATTACCTGTTTGACAGTATTTTTTTGAACGATTTGGTAAGTTGCGATGTTAAAAAAAATACAGATTTCATATCGTACGAAAACTACTTTAGTGGAGATAACTAGTGCAACAATGGCAAGCAATTATCTATATTATTTACAATAATTTTACCCACAGTTTTTATTTTTCCTCACTGCTGAAGTCTTCCTAGTTAATTTTGAAATTATTTACTTGGACCTCAGAAGAAGGGTTTTGCCACATTTATTTTTTCAAAGCTATCACAAAGTATACTATGTTACCCAAAAGATTAATCTTTTTTGCTATTCTCTGTATGTACGAAACAGTACATTTAAAGCACTCTTGTTGCTTTTGACATCACATCCTTTAAGACAAAAGCAGTGATATGTGTAACTAAGTCCAAGAATGCAACCAGCATTTATGTTACACACGTATCGATGTTTATTTATGAGAACTGAACTGTATGCAACTTTGAATAGATAGTGTACATAAGTTGATGGTTGTTACCTGTCCTCTCTGCATCCATTTACTGTTTTAGAATGTGCCTAATATTGAAATATTTTTGCAATATCCCCGTAGCACAGCTGTATTGTTTCCGGGTGTTATGGTGCACAGTTTGGGAACAAACCACACAACAGAGGCAATGGCAGACAAATTGACAATACTGAAGATGTTACTAGCTTTCCATCAAACCCACCTTTATAATCAATAACCAACAAAAACACACACACACACACACACACACACACACACTGTTGTGGAGACCCCATTGCTGCCTCTATCAGTATGAGAATAAATATAGCCACTGTGAGCTGCAGAAAGGTTCAGTGAAGCTTTTCCGGTCACAGCAGTGAGCTATTCCGTTGCCTGCTTTTGGGTGCACAGAGTAGTAATGGTTGTTTTTCACAGTGGACCAGACCCATTAGGCAGAACAGGTAGCAGAAAGTCATTAAGAGCCATCGTTAAAATGGTGCCATAATGTGTGATCGGCCGTGTGCACGTGAAGAATATTTATCTTTGGCTCAAGTGTAGGGAATGCTATCCACAATTGAATCGTTTATGAATGCAAGGTATTATTACAAGCTCTGAACGCAATTTCACTACTCCAATTCTGTAACTGTCTTTGACAAATGAATGAATAAATCACTAGTTGTATCTTAGTCTGATGCACTTACTGAACTTCATCCATCCATCCATCCATCCATCATCCAACCCTGTTAAAGAAGAGATATGATTCTCAACACAGTAAGGCAAAAGGAAGAGGGTGCCTTACAACTGGCAATGCGTATGTGGGACTAGAATTTCATTGCAATCTTCTGAGATGGCCGATGCAGCAGAACTACAATAAATGGTGAGTGTGCAGAATTCCAGCACAGCGTTACTTCATTTTAGTAAAGACAGTGTTGAAAAGGACTGATATTTTGTGAACTATATACTGCCAATACATTGACTTTAGAAATAACAGACCCATGCTACCATTAATAGTGGATGCTAACCAGTCATGAAACCACAGTGATATCAATATGCAGGCCAGTTCATGAATTGGGAATTTTGTTAAATAACAGTAATTTAATTTTTGAGAACAACCAACTAGGTGTACCAGTAGCCACCTAAACAATGGACGCTGCTGCATCAACAGTTAGCCATGTACCAGTAATGGTGAAATTAAGCTAACTGATCGTCAACACAATAAATAATGATCCCAGGCAGAAAAATTATGACCTCAAACAGTAAACTGCTGAAATTTAATAGTACACTAATCGCGTGGAGAATGAAGTCAAAAAGAGTGCACAAAACTCATGAAATGTACTCATTCGTATATTCATGAGAAAACCTATGAACTGTGTAATAAAGTTATGAGGGAACAATCCAAACTCAGATTTGAAGTTGAAGAATTAAAATTGAGTACGGTGTCGATAATGCACCTCTTTAAGCTGCTCTTGATTAGGTGGAAAGTAAAATCAATATGGAGATCATAACAATAAAAAATGATAGTTAACAGTGCGGACAGTCAATCTTCGAAATGGTAATTGGCATTGAAACAATGCATGGCCCAGGCCACAAAAGCTGAAGGCTTGCAGCAACTCACTTTAGATGACTATATGCTGGGCAGGGGGTTACAAATAAAGGTCAGTTTAAGATGAGGGCAACACAAAACTTGGTTGTTGATATCCCTATTGGTACACTCAAGTGTAACAAGTTCAAACTGAACAGAAGATTACATCAGTTCACACATGCTTTCTCAATACTGTATTCTGAGAAACAAAAAATAGGTATATGAGTGAGCAATTTGAAATACAATGCATATGTGTGTGGCATGTGACTTGCTGACAGTTAAAATAATTTCAGTGAATGTCAGAATAAATTTTGGATTGTCGAAGAACAGTGTACAGTGAAGTCAAAATTACTGATACTGCCATCATACAGTTGCATTCACAGTATCATTTGTGAATTTTTGCAGAGGTACTGTGACTGTAACTGGTATTTAGATGAGCCTGTCAAAGACACAATACTTACTGAGATTCTTATACAGTGATTACCATTGCATGCCTGTGTGAGATTAGCTTTCACAAGATACAAACACATCAACAAAGTATAGTTTAAGCCAGATCAAACTCAAGCTCGACACTGAAAAAAAGACAGCATGAGAACAATCATTCTGACATGAGAAAAATGGACAATGAGGCACCACAAAATGGATATGGTAGTGAATGGAACTTTAAAGCATTGAATTGGTGGAATGATTGTAACTAATCACAAAGATATGTTGACCACAGGCTGCCATGCGTCAGACAACTGGGATATTGTGAATTCCAGAGGAATGACGATCACGAGACTTACAATCAATTGTAACAAGACAGAAGAAATGATGATACAATTCCAGCTCAGGATTTGCAGGAAAAATGAATTTAGTTTCTGATGGGAATCACGCTGAAACTGAATGTATGGATATCAGGTCATCTACAATTAAATGGATGATACACAAAGACAATGGATGTAGCATTATGGAAGACTTATTACGCAGAGACAAACAATGTTCTAAAGGTGTGTCCACATGATGCCTTTTTTGTGTTCAACTTTGTGCATGCACATAAATTTTCAATAGCGCAACTATGGATACACATTTGTGCATGTGTAATTTCCTGGAAAAGGAGGCCATGTGTTAAGCACATTTCTATCTGCCTTCAGTGGGAATCTTTGCACCCTTTGGTTGGAATCTTTGCATTTTTTACCAGATGATGAGCAGTGAGGGTCCATATGTGTTTGATTGTGTATTATGCTGAGGTTAGCTATTGAAGTGTTGGCAGAAGAGCCAACACTGTGTTGCTAGAGGAGGCCGAAATGCACGCTTTTAAGCTCACGTAGATTGGTGTGAGGTCTGGAACAAGGTCAGAGAAATAAGACTAGCAAAACAGGAGGTAACTGGTAGAATACTTAACTTTAATCCACAACTGGTGTACATCGCTCTTGACAGTACATGTTATAACCTCAATTTACTGGTAATGGCGCCTTGCTAGGTCGTAGCAAATGACGTAGCTGAAGGCTATGCTAACTATCGTCTCGGCAAATGAGAGCGTATTTGTCAGTGTAGCATCGCTAGCAAAGTCGGCTGTACAACTGGGGTGAGTGCTAGTAAGTCTCTCTAGACCTGCCGTGTGGTGGCGCTTGGTCTGCAATCACTGACAGTGGTGACACGCGGGTCCGACGTATACTAACGGACCACGGCCGATTTAAAGGCTACCACCTAGCAAGTGTGGTGTCTGGCGGTGACACCACAGCTATAAAGCGATTTATGTACAATAATGTCTGTTGACTTCAAAGGAAGCACGGTTAAGTTTGTACATTACAGACAAAGAAAAAAGTTGTGTCTAATGCCGCTTCTGAAGATTATTTGAATAAAAATTCAAGATATATTGCCCAGAGCATCACATATTAGATTGTTTCTGATCATATTTCTGCGAACAATAAGATACTGTAAGTTTCAAAGTAGGAAAACTGAGAAGAATAACCCAAAAGTTTCATAAAGTGTACATGAAAACTGTGGTTGAATACATGTGCTAAGGTGACTTACAGCACAACAAGGAGTCTGACATCTGAACAATAGAAGTGATGCGGGATGTGTAGCTCCTTAACTAACTACTAAAAATAGAAATGAAGCACACTGATGATGCAAAAAATATGAAACTGAAAAACATAGCCTCCATTCTAGTGGATTCTGGCATCTATGCAATTCAAAAATTTGTCGAATACGATTATGCTAATCTATATATCATATTTCATGATTAAAAGTAAATTAACCTTCACAAAATGACTAAGAACCTCCCTGGTTCTCAGTTTCAGGAATCATCACTTTTTTATTTATTTATTCGTGTTCCTTTATTCCAGTAGTCAAAGGAACTGCATGAATATGGAATGACTTATAATTGTACATTAGAGCAGTACTTACAAATGCTAATAGATACAAATTGTAATATTGTGTACGAATGAAATATGCTAATAATTACAGGCTTAGGCATTTCCTACAGTGGAAGGAGGTATAAAAACAAACAAATAATAAATTACAATGATTCCACATTACAAGTCATAAACTTGATAGAATTGAAATGCTTTGTTTCAAAATAGAGAATAAATAATTCAAACTAGTATATAAGTTGCCAGTTAGTGGCTAACAAAATTTTGTTGTCAGCCTTATCGCTGCAGTTTCCCAAGCATAAAATCTAAAATCTTGTCATGACCACCTTCCAAAATTTGAAGACAAAACATTGTCATCACTTTGTACTTCTCATCCCTCTGCTGTTTATATATTTCTGTACCTACAGGCACTTTTGTGTTTTCCTTTATTGTTGCCCTTATATCACAATAAATGCAGTATAAGCTCCCAAGCAATAAAGAACATTTGTTGCAGATTGTTTGCACAATGAGACAAAGTGTGGATATGAGAATGCCCATGTGTACATGCATTCTTTCCACAAATTTCTGTGCATGCCCTTTTATTCCCATGAATCTGCAATTGTTCATGACGAAAGAGACATTGTGTGGACATACATTATGGATGTTATCAAATAGATTGTTACAGCCGAAGTATGTGGAATTGATATCAGTATCTTACTAGATTCTGGCTTGGAGATGAGGACAGTAACTGAACTCAATAACCGCATAAATTTCCTAATATTTTCAGTAAATGGACTCAGAACTGTAATAGCAGTTGGAAATTGAAGCACGCCAATCACAGAAAAAATTCTGGTAAAATATTGAATACTGCAAGGACATTCTGAGCAGTTTTTGTTGTTCTTTTTTTAAGCATTGGAATTATCTTTGGTACAGACTGCATGACACAAAGATGTTGCTGAGTAGGTTATGTAGGACGACATGCTTACATGAATAACCAGGAACAAGATATGTATATTTGCTTGAAAGGAACTGTAGATGATGACTGTGAAGGCAATGCAGGCATGAACCTTGATTTTGTTAGCATTAAAGAAGAAGAGAGAGCCGTGACTCCACAGTTTTGAGGGGTAGATAATTACGTGAAGATGTGGGATGACACTACTGATGCTGTAGCAGATGTTTAAATGAAACGCAATAAAGTAACGGATCTTGTCGAGCATCGAAGGAAAAGTTGAGTGAGGTATTGGGATGGCACCTTTATGATGACACTATCAAGCATTAGCTGGAAATACTTAATTTAATTACCACATCTGTTTAAGATATTTTAACTGTTTCACCACCGCCAGAGGAACATTGACATCTCGATGTCGTGTCCTTAGTGTATTTAAGAGAGATGGAGTTACCATAAACTTGGCAGCGTCACAGTTTGGAAGGAAGTAAAAAAGATTTCTCTGACGTGTAACTACAAAAGAAGGGACTGAGTCCCATCCATAGAAGATAAAAGACCTTTGAAAACTTCTCTGTATTGATGTGTGAAAAATGGTTGAAAGAATATTTGGGATTCACTGGGTACTGCTATTGCTCCTTTGCTGTACACTACTTTGTCATCTCATTTATTAAAACTACTAAACAAAGACACCTTACAGACCTGCGGAGAGGAGCAGCCAAAAGTTTTTGAAGATATTTGTTCAGACTTGTTATTAGCACAAATTATGCATCACCCGAATTTGACCACCATTTTCTTAGGCTTGGATAGTACTGAATATGGTATCGGATCCCATCTGTTTCACGTGTATGAGGTCAATGATTGAAGTGGCATGGCACAACTGCCTTTGCCAGCAAAGCATTAACGGTGTGGGAAAGGAAATACTGAGTGAGAAGCATTGGCCATCACACAGATTTTGATTAAGTTCAGATTCCATTTGCTTCAAAGACACATCATTGTGTGGAGAGCCTACAAAGTTTTATTGTTTTTAATGAAATGTAAAATCACGCGGGACTGCCTGACAAGTTGGGCACTTGCACTTCAGCAGCACGACTTAGGTGTTGAACATATACCATGAAAAGAGATTATTATTCTCAATGTGTTATCATGGTTACCTGAAAATCCAGGAGAAATTAATACAGCACAACCAACTGTTTACAAGATTTGTGTGAACTACATAAAGGCATTAAAAAGCTATCCAGGAACACGAAGAGTCAAACAGGACACAGATGAGACCTTGAGAAGATCCAAGACAAATGTGACAATCCCTTAGAAGTGAAGACCCACACCTATTATTGCAAAACATCAGAATGTATTATACCTGAGGGGACAGGCACAATCTGATCAATGGTGTACACCCATAAATGCAGAGGATGACTAATTAAATATACAGATGTCAGCTACACACATTTTAGACCCAAGAAATGTACAATGAAATTGGAAAAACACTATTCACAACTACACAACACAAGGAACTCATATCATTTGATACCTGATAAACCAGGGCAGTTGAGAGTGCTGGATGCTTTCATCCTACTATTGAAAGCTAAAGTGAACTTGTAATCTAAGAGGTTTCCTCAAAATATGTCAAGATACGCCCACTGCGAAAAGCTACCAGCATGATAATGATCAAGGAATTACGAGACGATTATTTTGCGCATAGTGTTAAAGTTAGATATGGTGGGAATCAGTGAAGTTCAGTGGCAGGAAGAACAAGACTTTTGGTCAGGTGAATACAGGGTTATAAATACAAAATCAAATGGGGGTAATGCAGGAGTAGGTTTAATAATGAATAAAAAAATAGGAGTGCGGGTAAGCTACTACAAACAGCATAGTGAACACATTATTGTGGCCAAGATAGGCACGAAGCCCACACCCACTACTGTAGTACAAGTTTATATGCCAACTAGCTCTGCAGATGACGAAGAAATTGATGAAAGTATGATGAGATAAAAGAAATTATTCAGGTAGTGAAGGGAGACGAAAATTTAATAGTCATGGGTGACTGGAATTCGAGAGTAGGAAAAGGGAGAGAAGGAAACATAGTAGGTGAATATGGATTGGGGCTAAGAAACGAAAGAGGAAGCCGCCTGGTAGAATGTTGCGCAGAGCATAAGTTAATCATAGCTAACACTTGGTTCAAGAATCATGAAAGAAGGTTGAATACATGGAAGAAACCTGGAGATACTAAAAGGTATCAGATAGATTATATAATGGTAAGACAGAGATTTAGGAACCAGGTTTTAAATTTTAAAACATTTCCAGGGGCAGATGTGGACTCTGACCACAATCTATTGGTTATGAGCTGTACATTAAAACTGAAGAAACTGCAAAAAGGTGGGAATTTAAGGAGATGGGACCTAGATAAACTGACTAAACCAGAGGTTGTACAGAGTTTCAGGGAGAGCATAAGGGAACAATTGACAGGAATGGGGGAAAGAAATAAAGTAGAAGAAGAATGGGTAGCTTTGAGAGATGCAATAGTGAAAGCAGTAGAGGATCAAATAGGTAAAAAGACGAGGGCTAGTAGAAACCCTTGGGTAACAGAAGAAATATTGAATTTAATTGATGAAAGGAGAAAATATAAAAATGCAGTAAATGAAGCAGGCAAAAAGGAATACAAACGTCTCAAAAATGAGATCGACAGGAAATGCAAAATGGCTAAGCAGGCATGGCTAGAGGACAAATGTAAGGATGTAGAGGCTTATCTCACTAGGGGTAAGATAGATACTGCCTACAGGAAAATTAAAGAGACCTTTGGAGAAAAGAGAACCACTTGTATGAATATCAAGAGCTCAGATAGAAACCCAGTTCTAAGCAAAGAAGGGAAAGCAAAAGGTGGAAGGAGTATATAGAGTGTCTATACAAGGGCGATGTACTTGAGGACAATATTATGGAAATGGAAGAGGATGTAGATGAAGATGAAATGGGAGATACTATATTGCGTGAAGAGTTTGACAAAGCACTGGCAGACCTGAGTCGAAACAAGGCCCCGGGAGTAGACAGCATTCCATTAGAACTACTGACAGCTTTGGGAGAGCCAGTCCTGACAAAATTCTACCATCTGGCGAGCAAGATGTATGAGACAGGCGAAATACCCTCAGACTTCAAGAAGAATATAATAATTCCAATCCAAAAGAAAGCAGGTGTTGACAGATGTGAAAATTACCGAACTATCAGTTTAATAAGTCACAGCTGCAAAATACTAACGCGAATTCTTTACAGACGAATGGAAAAACTGATAGAAGCCGACCTCAGGGAAGATCAGTTTGGATTATGTAGAAATGTTGGAACACGTGAGGCAATACTGACCCTGCGACTTATCTTAGAAGAAAGATTAAGGAAAGGCAAATCTACATTTCTAGCATTTGTAGACTTAGAGAAAGCTTTTGACAATGTTGATTGGAATACTCTCTTTCAAATTCTGAAGGTGGCAGGGGTGAAATACAGGGAGCGAAATGCTATTTACAATTTGTACAGAAAGCAGATGGCAGTCATACGAGTCGAGGGGTATGAAAGGGAAGCAGTGGTTGGGAAGGGAGTGAGACAGGGTTGTAGCCTCTCCCCGATGTTATTCAATCTGTATATTGAGCAAGCAATAAAGGAAACAAAGGGAAAGTTCGGAGTAGGTATTAAAATCCATGGAGAAGAAATAAAAACTTTGAGGTTCGCCGATGACATTGTAATTCTGTCAAGAGACAGCAAAGGACTTGGAAGAACAGTGTCTTGAAAGGAGGGTATAAGATGAACATCAACAAAAGCAAAATGAGGATAATGGTATGTAGTCGAATTAAGTCGGGTGATGCAGAGGGAATTAGATTAGGAAATGAGACACAAAGTAGTAAAGGAGTTTTGCTATTTGGGGAACAAAATAACTGATGATGGTTGAAGTAGAGAGGATACAAAATGTAGACTGGCAATGGCAAGGAAAGCGTTTCTGCAGAAGAGAAATTTGTTAACATCGAGTATTGATTTAAGTGTCAGGAAGTCATTTCTGAAAGTATTTGTATGGAGCGTAGCCATGTATGCAAGTAAAACATGGACAATAAATAGTTTAGACAAGAAGAGAATAGAAGCTTTCGAAATGTGGTGCTACAGAAGAATGCTGGAGATTAGATGGGTAGATCACATAACTAATGAGGAGGTATTGAATAGAATTGGGGAGAAGAGGAGCTTGTGGCACAACTTGACTAGAAGGAGGGATCGGTTGGTAGGACATGGTCTGAGACATCGAGGGATCACCAATTTAGTATTGGAGGGGAGCGTGGAGGGTAAAAATTGTAGAGGGAGACCAAGAGATGAATACACTAAGCAGATTCATAAGGATGTAAGCTGCAGTAGGTACTGGGAGATGAAGAAGCTTGCACAGGATAGAGTAGCATGGAGAGCTGCATCAAACCAGTCTCAGGACTGAAGACCACAACAACAACAGCGTTAAACTAGTCTGTATTTTGACAAACAATGCCTCACAGTTCCGATCATCTGAATGGAAAACATTTTCAGAAGAAAACTGTGGCAAACAATTTCTAATCTCTGCTTATCATCCTAGGTACAATACAGTGAAGTGTACAATACAATGAAGTGTACAATCCATGGGCTTCTATGACTGTGTAGGGCATATTGTGGACAGAAAACCATAAAAATTGGGCTGAAAATTTACCCAACTTATAAGTCTTAATTAATAAGCTGTGCCATTCTACTACTGGTCTTCTGCCATGCACTGTGTTATTTGGAAGAAAACTAAGCACCATTTTTACACAACACCAACAGTTTTCACCTGTAATGGAATCCACATAAGAAGAATTTCAGGAAACTGCGTTGGATACTATGGAGGAGGAAAGCTGCTAAACCAAGCATGCCCATGATAAATTATTGTGAGCTATTACATAGGCAATCGGTGATTTGATCCAGGTTAAATTATGTACCAAGTCTTCAAAGGAAAGGGAAGAAATCAAAAAAATCCATGATTATTTAGTTATTCCATTTCGGATTAGACACATGGTACATCTGAATCCTGTGGAGTACTGTATGTTCGAAATGGCAGAGATTAAGAAATGCATCATGTGGGGAACATTAAATCTTATGACATGTGAGACAATGAGTAATGAAACTGATGATGTTTTCATACATTCAAGAACTTCCTACATGACTGTAGTGCCTTTTCTGTTTGTTTTCGTGTAAACAGACTGGTTCACATGGTGCCAATAAGTCAACTATAGAAAATGTTGTACCATATATACTGTTCTTATTTGCATAATGCATGCCAAGTGTTACAGCCAATATCTGCAGCATGTGAGTGCTGTGGCCGATATATAGCTAATGTTATCAAAATGTGTTAGTCAGCAAGCTGGCACTCTGAGATTGTTTACTCCTGCACCCCGTTCTTCCATCATCCATGCACATGTGCTGGGACAGCTAAGTCACCTGGTGGATACAGGCCTGCTGCCATGCCCACCACCTTCTCTCTACATGTCTATCCCATGGTATGCCATCCAGACAACATGCCACATCCACCCACCCTGATGGAGACCACACAAACACCACAATAGATCATGCACTTCATGAAGGATTCCCACACCCCGATGATATCTCTTTGTTACATTGTCATCAAGCTATGAGTATCTTCAGTGGAGTGAGTGTTTAAAAGCAGAGCATAGTGAAATTGTGCATTACACGGTCCATCACGGAAGTACATGAATATAAAAAAAGAGACTTTACCATTGTTAAAGATATTTATGAAACACATATTATCATTTTTGTAAAATTAATGCCACGAAGTTTAGAGTTCTTTTTTCTGACGAGGTAATTTTACCTCACTGCTGTACAATGTTTAGTGATCTTATTTGATGTCTCCACTTATTTTGTTGTTCTATAATTGATACATTGCTGCAAGTAGTTTTCTGTGTATTTTGATCTTTTTACTTGGAAAATGTTCTTAGTAAATATTCACAACTCAATTGTTATATCATTACACTGATTCTGACCTAACTTTTTATACGTTTCACAAGAGAGACAACCCAAAGGAACTTTGAAAACCTTGGAGGTTAGACACTCCTTTCATGTTAATTAATTACAGAAAAGACTATTTGCATGGAAATAAGAAGAGTGGTTTTACATGGGAGTAACCTTTGTTTGCTAATTTGTATCCCTAGAAGTGCTTTTCTTCTTTATCATTTAATTGTGGCCACAGCTTCAGAGTTAAATTAGATTCCTCCCTTTTCTTCTAAGCTTGTGTTCCACTGACAAGGTTTATGTACGTATGTATCATTTACTTATATGTTATTTTACTAATCCTATGTTCTTGCTGCCAGTATATGCCCTTAAATTGGTTAAACTTAAGCACACAATACATATATTACTCATAAGTGTGCTCCCATGTTAACAATTTATCTTTATTGCCATTTATAGTCTTCCTTGGATGACTCTAATGTTTCTGGTTGGGGTTTTGTTTTGGATTTCTTTCTTTGGCTTTTTCTTATGATGAGGAATCCAAGGACAAAAATTTAAAGGTGTGAGGTCACTGTTGCTACCTCTTTATCAATGGAAGAATAAATATAGCCTCTGCAAGCTGCAGCAATGCACAGTTAAACAATAAGATGTTCGGTTCAACAATGGAAACTTGATGTAGGAATAACAACACTGTAGGAAAACAGACTGCTACTTACCATAAAGGTAACATGGTAAGTTGCACACAGGCACAATTAAAGGACACTTACACATAAGCTTTTGGCCACAGCCTTCATCAGTTAAAGGTGTTGAATGAATGATGTGTGTTTTTCCGATGAAGGGTGTGGCCGAAAGCTTATGTGTAAGTATCTTTTAACTGTGCCTGCCGGCAACTTTGCGTTTTATCTTTACAGTAAGCACCAATCTTTCTTTCCCTACACTGTAGATATTCATTTGCTCATTTTTGGACATGCAGTGCAGTAGTAGTAGTTGCAGCACAGAGTCAGTTGGAGCAGTTTGGCAGAATCATTAGCAGAAAAACATTCAGAGCCATTGTTAAAGTGATGCCATATTGTGCTCCATAGCACACACAAAGAATATTTAACATAGCTCAAGTGTAGAGAATCATTTATGAATGCACAATATCATTAGAAGCTCCTTGCATGATTTCATTATTCCAATTCCATAATGACCATGAATAAAGAAATCAGATAATCAATAATGTATCCTACTCTTGTTGTATGTATTAAACTTCATCCACTCATCATTAAATGCTATTAAGAAACAATTTTATCACTGACAAGAATAGGTGTAATTCTCAACAAAGTAAGGCTAGAGGAAGGATTTGTTCAAAATCTACCAGTGTTTTCAGTCTTATTTATGTGCCTGTTGAGGGCTCAATCTCTCAATTATACAATCAGTTCTTATGTTTACTCCTTCCAATTTTTTTATCTACTGTATTTACTTGACTTTCAGGCAATACCACATAATGTAAGAAAATCCCCCATTTTGTACAAGTATATTTAGAATGTTGTTCTTTTAACCAAATACTGACTAATGAAAATTACAAACTGTTTTAATGATAATGCAATTTAGCTTCAGTTAAAAAACTAATATTACCTGATGTAACAATATTCCATTAATTGATTTCAGCATGAGAATAATACAAAAACAAATAATATAAAAAGAAATGATTTAGATGCTATTTTACCTTCATAACCTCTTTTTTTTCTATTATGTAAGCTAGCAGTATGCGTTATTCATTTCTAGGCCTGCTACTTTTTTATTCTTCCCGACAGTAACCCATTTTTACCGTATTTACCCAATTATAAGACAAGCTTTTTCCCAATTTTGTGTTTTGATAAACACAGGGTCACCTTTGTAGATCAAACCAGTGCTGCTGATGTCAACATTTCTACATTGTTTAACAGATTAGTAGAGGTGTTGTCTTACCCTTATAGACAATGCTTCAGCTTTTGAGATCATGTGCAGATTCAATGTGAAGAATTCTGAAGGATAGGCCTGGGCAAACAATACTTGTGTTTGAACGGGCTCAAACTTTCCCAATATGCCGAAGTGCTTGGTATAATGTCAAGTTTAATTGAACAATCACATTACATTTGACTCTTGCAGTGCTAGTGCAAAAGATCCACGAGAAAATAGGAACTACCCACTAAAACATTCTATTGTCCTGCTAACATTTGGCAGTTTTGTGAAACACACGAGGAAACGACATTAAATTTTATCATCTTACAAACTCATTCAAAGTACCCGGTAAAAATGTAACCAGCTTTTAAATACGCTTTCAAACAATATGTTAACCATTCAAGAGAAACAAAGGAAAAAAATTAATCCGGAATTAAGTGTCTGACAAACAAAATAAATCATATTAAACAGATTATAACTTTTTCCATGAGAATAAATTAAAGTGGCAAGCCCCGCCACGGAGACATTACCAACAGATGTCACTAGATTGCGACATGAGAAAAAGTTCAAGAAATGGACTGAACCAAGATTGCGATCTTTGTATTAGTTGCTGCTGTTACTTGCAGCCTGCACCCCACAAAATATTGTCACAACTGCTCAAGCACACACCTGCCGAAGGGTTGGAACATTGGTACTGGTTTGGCTGAAAACTAGGATTATTGCGGAGTGGGGAGTGATGAGCAGACAGTAAATTTCATCGTGCTGGTGACCACAGACAACTATACCGTGTACTTTGGCTTTCTATGAACATTTGCAGTTTGTCTGGATCCATTTGTAGTCAGAACTAAACTGACTTTAAAACCGAACAAATAGTAACCATATATATTTCTGCAGGAGATGGGAAGGTCTACACAAGGGCCAGCGGTACACTTTTGTTTCATGCACTAGTGTTGTCGACACTCACTGTGAGGTACGACAGGAGCGAAAGGGAGTGTGAGAGCTGCTGGTTGCTGGTTCTAGGCAGCCAACGAGGAGGCAGTGGGCAGATAATATGTTTGAAAGCATGAGATATTGTAACATTCTCATGTTAGTAAAGAAATGAATCCTCTGCTGTGTATTCAGAAAAAAAAACAACTGCACCTTATGTCCAACCTCAAGGAATCGCAGCATATTTGGAAGGAACAACCAAAATTTGTACTAAATTTTGCAGCTGTGCAACTAGGATGATGATGATGTGATGGTGGTGATTTCACAATGACAGGCTTAGTAAGCAGAACAGGTACTGGAGACAAAAAATGATATACCGGTAAGCTATTTTTTGTTGTTGTTTATTTTATTTCTCTCCATATTGTCACAATTTAGATACATAATAAATACTATAATTTCAGAATCGGCATAACATTAACTTTTTAGGCAGATATTTTCTCAATAAAACTGTTTCTAATTTTGATTAATCAGAATATGTTAAAAATAAATTTTTCTCAAGGAGTCTCTTGAAGAAAAGGTGTCACCTTATATTCAGGGTTGTCTTATACTCAGGTAAATACAGTATGTCATTTTCTGAGCCTTCATTGCATTAGATGTTTAGCAATATTTAAATCCTTGTATTATGGATTTACTCGAGATTCTGTTCCAAGTAGTAAGGGCCCATTGTCCCAGCATGGACCTTCACTCATCCTTTCAAATTTCTCCTGGAGTGAGGGTATGGTCTGCATGTAGTCACTCTCTGTTCAGCGGTCACAAAAGAGCTTTGAAATGTCTGTTGACAAAAACATCATGCAGGCAACATCTCTTTTAGTGGTGGTTTCCTGCAAAGAACCAAATATGGGGGCAACTTTCTACCTTCTGCCAGAACACACACAACGATTTGTTTTGGCCTTTTCATCGGCACACCTTCTTGTAACAAGACGTAACACCATTTATGTCGAATGTGCTATTTGACAGCATATCAAAATAAACAGGTGTCTCATCAACACTGCCCACCACCATAGGTTGATTATATAATCCCAAACTGCAAATAGTTTTCCATCAAATGCTGTGGGAAGTCACTGAGCTAGAATAGTTCTTCACCATATACACTCCTGGAAATTGAAATAAGAACACCGTGAATTCATTGTCCCAGGAAGGGGAAACTTTATTGACACATTCCTGGGGTCAGATACATCACATGATCACACTGACAGAACCACAGGCACATAGACACAGGCAACAGAGCATGCACAATGTCGGCACTAGTACAGTGTATATCCACCTTTCGCAGCAATGCAGGCTGCTATTCTCCCATGGAGACGATCGTAGAGATGCTGGATGTAGTCCTGTGGAATGGCTTGCCATGCCATTTCCACCTGGCGCCTCAGTTGGACCAGCGTTCGTGCTGGACGTGCAGACTGCGTGAGACGACGCTTCATCCAGTCCCAAACATCCTCAATGGGGGACAGATCTGGAAATCTTGCTGGCCAGGGTAGTTGACTTACACCTTCTAGAGCACGTTGGGTGGCACGGGATACATGCGGACGTGCACTGTCCTGTTGGAACAGCAAGTTCCCTTGCCGGTCTAGGAATGGTAGAACAATGGGTTCGATGACGGTTTGGATGTACCGTGCACTATTCAGTGTCCCCTCGACGATCACCAGTGGTGTACGGCCAGTGTAGGAGATCGCTCCCCACACCATGATGCCGGGTGTTGGCCCTGTGTGCCTCGGTCGTATGCAGTCCTGATTGTGGCGCTCACCTGCACGGCGCCAAACACGCATACGACCATCATTGGCACCAAGGCAGAAGCGACTCTCATCGCTGAAGACGACACGTCTCCATTCGTCCCTCCATTCACGCCTGTCGCGACACCACTGGAGGCGGGCTGCACGATGTTGGGGCGTGAGCGGAAGACGGCCTAACGGTGTGCGGGACCGTAGCCCAGCTTCATGGAGACGGTTGCGAATGGTCCTCGCCGATACCCCAGGAGCAACAGTGTCCCTAATTTGCTGGGAAGTGGCGGTGCGGTCCCCTACGGCACTGCGTAGGATCCTACGGTCTTGGCGTGCATCCGTGCGTCGCTGCGGTCCGGTCCCAGGTCGACGGGCACGTGCACCTTCCGCCGACCACTGGCGACAACATCGATGTACTGTGGAGACCTCATGCCCCACGTGTTGAGCAATTCGGCGGTACGTCCACCCGGCCCCGCATGCCCACTATACGCCCTCGCTCAAAGTCCGTCAACTGCACATACGGTTCACGTCCACGCTGTCGCGGCATGCTACCAGTGTTAAAGACTGCGATGGAGCTCCGTATGCCACAGCAAACTGGCTGACACTGACGGCGGCGGCGCACAAATGCTGCGCAGCTAGCGCCATTCGACGGCCAACACCGCGGTTCCTGGTGTGTCCGCTGTGCCGTGCGTGTGAGCATTGCTTGTACAGCCCTCTCGCAGTGTCCGGAGCAAGTATGGTGGGTCTGACACACCGGTGTCAATGTGTTCTTTTTTCCATTTCCAGGAGTGTATAAGCCCGGTCCTCTTTATCACACACCAGGTGGTACTCACTTTGAATTCTGCATCGCCTGCTATTGCACAATTCTCTACTTCTGACACCTTCATTCTGTTAACTTAAAGTAATGAAGAAGCCTCATTCAATCTCTCCTGCACTTACTGCGTAACATGCTGCGGCAATTCATGAAACCCTCCTTACATCAGTACCACAAAAGCTAGGAATGTAAAATTGGTGTTCTTTAATTTATTCTTCATCCGATGCCACCTATGAAGGTTTTCTACTGTGAAGCAAAATTTTTTTCCTGTCACATAATTTTTGTGGCCTCTGCTTCATTATTGACCAGTAACTTAAAAATTAGTTTCATACTGTCTACATGAACCCTACATGAAAAGCTAATTCTATAATTCAACTATCCCAGCAAAGTCAAGGCTGTAATTTGCATCCATCATTGTTCAATTTACTGTTTTTAAATCTTTCACCAAGAAAGCAAACTGAATACTACTCTTACTTTTAACATGATAATCATCATAAAATTCAAATGCTAATATAACAGTGTGAAAAATGTAACCATGTTTAAAGCCAAGACAAGAATGTATTGGCCTCTTGTCTCCCTAGAGCTAAACTGGGAGAAATTGCAACATTTTGGGCATGCAATGTGCTTTCTTCTTCATTTATTTCCAATATTAAAGGTAAACTGGTTGTGGTGTAGCAGCATCAGCTGTAACGCCATTACTGAACTCCATGTTTCATTTATTGTACCACATATCAAGTGCTCTGCATATTATTCAAGCAGACAGAGCTTTTTGCTGCCCCTTCGCTGTTCAGCTGCTCTTGTTCATCATAGCCCAGTAAAGCTGCTCCCTTTACACCCCTGTTTGCCCCTCTGAAATCATCCAATTAAACCTGCATGTGATGTCAACTGCCAAACCATCTATGAATACAAGATAACCTTGTATTTGTCCAATGATGAATTTGTGGAAAAATCTTGTCTTATAATCTCATAAATGGGGCAGTTCAGGAACATATCATAGTACAGAGAAAACAACCTGCGTTGAAACTTTTAGAGACAGAACACAGATTAATGCGTGCAAACAGTCTTATATAAATTTTGTTTCATCTACTCAATTTATTAGAAACATTATCTGGAAACTACTGACACATTAACAAGCAGCAAAGTACTTCTTACTAAAGGAAGATTGGTAGCAAATTTGCATACAGTATTACCTTTCTGCCTGGAGTCAAGCCAGGAGTATCCCTCTCCACAATGAATCCAGTGAATGCTTTACCTGCAGATGCCTTAGGATTGGGATCCGTACGAGCCAAAACAAAGTACCTGAACATAAAGATGGACTATGTCATTGCATGTGCACTTTTCAGACATATTGCAGTAAATCAATACAAAATGTATTTTTTTTCATACAAAACATAAATAATTCCAAGATTCAATTACTTTTGACAAGCTACGTCCACTGAACCATATTCAAAAGCGTAATTTTCATTCTCTTACAAGTACAAAGGATTAGCTCATTGTAAGTAATGGTGGTATTTATGTATAAAAATATTAATTTCATCTGATTCTCTATACTGTGCATCCTTGCATAAACAAATCCTTGTGACAGAAATGCTTCTATTTGAAAATGTAACTTTAAAGAAAGTTACTGCAATTACATCTAGCTCTCCTTTAGGATATTACATTTCTCCCATGGCCACTCCTTTCAGGGCTAAGGAGCTGCCACTCAAAAAATTCATTTTAAGTACAATAAAATCTGCTATTACATTATGAATTAAAATTAATATTTCTCTTTGAATTTCCCATTCTCTACACTGTAAAGACAAGTGACACACAGACAGACTCAGGGAGTCTAGTACACATTTTGGCAAAACTCAGTTAAATGCAGTAATGTCTAATCAAAGCACACACAGTTTGTGGCCAAAGGATCTAAATGACAGTTTGACATGTACTGAGACTAGTGATGATGAGGTGAGATCTGGAAAAAGGACCTTCTGTTTCTTTTTTAGGTTAACACACAATTCTCCGTGTAAAGGCCAAGAAGGATGTCTTGTTTCCTCTTCACTAATCCCTAATCAAACAACTGTGTTGTCTGCGAACTTTGTGATTGTAGCATGTGGAACAGCTTTTTTCAGTTAATTTCAATTATGGAAAGTGTGGTAAGATATAATAATAGAGAAATAATTAAAAAATACTCCGGAGTTGAAATATATATAACAATTTGTTAAGGTGAATAAATGTGTTATATTTATATACCTAACCCAAGGAAGACATAATTCTTTGATTACGTTCTTTAGGCAACCTGAATTAATCTGAAGGGTATTTGCACATTAACTAAACATTTGTTATTTTTATATAGTGTGAATGATAAGTATGTACGCATTGACATACTGAATGGATAAAATAGGGGGAAAAGGTTAGTGGTTCATCACAACCATACTGGATTTTGACTTAACTCCTCTGACTATTTTTTGAAATGTTCTATGCAGAATTCCTGATTTTCTGGGAGCAAGTTAGAAGTTGGCACCATTCTACTATTTATTAAGTTGTGGCTTTATGAGCATATATCCAAAATGTATATGGCAAGAACTTGATTTGACTAAGAAAACTGTGGTTGACTGGAGACAGTTTTGTGGAAAAGTTTGTATTGAAGAGCACACGAGAAACTTGGTGTTGGAGGAAAAGTTGTCAAGACTGACGAGTCTCAATTCAGAAAAAAGGAGTTTGGAAGAGGGGCAAGAGGAAAGGGAGACAGGTGTTTGGGGGTTTCCCAAGAGGAATGCACAAATGTGTTTTTTTTTTCTTTTCTTTTTTTTTCCATGTTGTGCTTCACCATTCAAAAGCTGTTCTCTTGGAAAATATTTAAGGTCAATATTTTGCCAGGCACAACAATAATTTCAGATTGTTTGTGACTCAGAGACAAAGATTTTAACCAAATTACCATCAATCACAAATAGGTTTTTAAGGATGCGAAAACAGGTGCCCATACAATCACCACTGAGGAGACATGGGCTGCTGTTAAACAGTACCTGCAAGGCACAAGCAAGTGCAAGACTTTTTTTGAGGTACTTGTTCAAATGTATGTGGACGAAATGTAACAAGAATGCATCTGATTTATTTTCATGTCTTTTTCTTTTTTTCCAGGCTGCTGCTTTAGTTTACAATCCAAATGAATATTTTTTTTTCATTCAGAATATTGTTATTCCTACCACAAGCAGCAATTCTATTAATATTATTGGTTGTCACAAATATTTTACTGTTTTTCTCAATTATGTCACTACTTATGGGGTTGCGCTTAGTTTTAGATCTCAAAGTTTGCTTTTCAGTTGGCGAAGCCAACAAAACCGAAAGCTAAAACCTTCTTGTGCAACTGACTTACTATTAGCTTAGTCCGAGGTCTAGGTTAGGTGGTGATGTGTCAAGCTGGTTGTGAGTTGGCAAACCCAAGAATCTGAAAGCTGAAACACCTGTCAGTGCTAACAGTCTGATCTACAGCTTACACTGAGGTCTAGATTATGTTGCTCATGTAAGTTAGTTGTTACTATTACCTGTCAGAAATGTCTTTTTTCCAAACTTGTCATGAATTTTGAGGTTGTTGTAATATAGGGACCTATTAATACAGCTTTCACTGTTGCAAGTAAATGAGCAGCAATTACATTCATAATGTTCATTGTTATAAATATTTCATTAGTTTTTCTGAGCAGATTACGAATCAGAAGATTGTGATTAGGTTGTGATCTTGTAGCACAGCATAAATTAGTGCCATTAAAAGCAGGAGCAATTACCTTAAAAACCTTCTTTGTCACAAACATTTCACTGCCTTTTTCGAAAGATGTTACCAATTATGATGATGATGTGGTTAGGTTTGGACCTAAACACAATACTTAAACTGCTGCAAGTCAAATGAGCAGGAGCTAAGTTTAGAATCTTCATTGACACAAATATTTCACTCTCCCTTCCGACTGTATTGTGATTTCAGATGTTGTGGTACATTCATGTATAACTGTCTCTTGCTTGCAGACATACCGTGTCTCCTGCTCTCTTACTGGCTGTGTAGAGTGAGACACTGACACACACTTTTGTTCCTGTGATATCACATTGAGTGCTGACAACACTGCTGCATGAAACTCTCGAGTACACCACTGGCCCTGTTCTAGACCTACCTGGTAGTCATCACCAGATCAAAATGATTTAGACAAATATCTGTATGTTACGAAAAGTGACATTTTACCCTAAACAATAGTAACAGTGATGTCCTCAGTAAGAGAAATGAAAATAAATATTTACATGTCCCATACACAATAAATCATCCAAATTTAAAGTTGCTGATTCAGCTAAACCACACACAGACTGAAACCATCACACAGAAAATTTTGTGGCAGAGATGAATAAAAGACTTTTTGCTGACATAATAAAATCTAATAAAGAGACTGCCTACATTACACTTGTCCAT
Source organism: Schistocerca piceifrons (assembly GCF_021461385.2). Classification (NCBI taxonomy): domain Eukaryota; kingdom Metazoa; phylum Arthropoda; class Insecta; order Orthoptera; family Acrididae; genus Schistocerca; species Schistocerca piceifrons. The sequence continues at coordinate 755,021,361 of NC_060138.1, forward strand.
CATCTTCTGGAGTACTGCTGCAGGGTATGAAATCCTTAACAGATAGGATTGACAGGAGACATGGAAAAAGTTCAATGGAGGACAGCTCATTTTGTATTATTGTGAAAAAGAGGGAGAGCAACAGATATATTAGAAGTGAGTTGGAATATAAATCATTAAAACAAAGGCAATCTTTCCTGCAGCAAGATATTTTCACTACATTACAATCTCCAACTCTCTATTCCAAATATTTTGTTGACTCCCACTACATCATAATACAAGACAAATGAGAATGCTCTGGAAGTGGTTCTATAAGCTCTATCTTAAGCACTTCGGTGAGAATTGTAGAGTAGTCATGTAGATTTGGATGAAAGATGTACCCCAGCTTCCTTTGCTTTTCTGTTTTGGTATTCTGAATATGTTTTTCAAGTTCACATCACATCAAAAATTGATCTGTTTCATTAAGAAAATGTGTAGCTTATCAACTAACTCATCTTTGTTTCCTAAGCGTGTGTTTGTCTGGTCTAGTAAATAAAGTGTTGGCAACTGCTCACCTATAACTGACTAATGTGTGGCACGTAGAAACACAGAACAGAAAGCAGTTTTCTGTTGTGTGTTTCTGTGTGTCACATGTTAGTCAACTCTAGGTGAATGGTTGTCTTTCCTTTATTTTATGTATCATTCCATCCAAAAATTTCAATTCTTGTTATAACATGTATAACACACTTTTACAAATATTCAATTTACTGAAATTCACGTGTGTGGAACTATGCATAAACTATGTGTAAACATTCCCTTTGATTCCTGAAAGCTGCTTTAGCTTAAAGTAGTGTGTCTGTATTTTCTCATTTACAGTGGTTGCGGTAGATGAAAATAACAAAACATGGTGATTAGCCTCATTTGTCCTGTTTTCTCATTTATCCATGTTTGACTGTATTTCACACCAGATCTCCAGTTGCTTTCTAGTTCACCTTTATCTCTCCCCATACATTTTTATTTTCATTTCAGCCTCATGTTACACTTTCCATCTTCTAATACCATGTCACCCTCACAACATCCCCACTACGACCCCATTAATTTCTATTTACATTCCCTCCGCAAACATGCCTTCGCCCTAGCCAGATTAGGCTCCTATATTTTATTTACTCAGGCTTGTCTGACATTTGGCATTACCCCCAAAGTCCTCACACTTAAAGTTCCCATCTCTGGCTGTAACCCTTCTTTCCATCAGTCCCTATACCAGTTCCAAACTGAACAATCCACAGCCCTCACCCACCTAATCCTTCACTTACACATCAACTCAGCCAATGAACACACCCGTCAACTCCTATCCTTAATAAAAGTCCTCAATCTTTCCTCTCCCACATCCACACCGGCTGTTCAGAGCATCCTCCTACACGCCAACCGCAAATTAGAACAGCATGCCACCCTCCACCTCAAAAAACTATCCAACCTCCTGGTTTCCCACCTCCGGAAAGGCAACTCACGCACCCTCCACAACCTTTCCAGCAAACCTCAACCTCCTCTCATTGCACACAGACCTAGTCTCTCCCATCTACTCAATCTCCCACTTCCAGCTCCACTCTCTCCAAAACCTCAAAATTCTAATCAACACAATCAGGAACCACAACACCCTAATTCAGTAGTTAACCTTTCCTCCAAACCTCTCTCTCAATCCAAATCCTCTGTCCTATCCAAAGGCCTCACCTTCAGCCCCACTCCCAGATTCAACCAAACAGCCCTCGTCAAAGATTTATTGTCTCTGCTGGAAATATGCCACGAAGAAAAATAATCCTAATCCTACTCCTAATGATCCAACTCCCCAAGACACTATCCAAATTGAACCCTGCCTGGAACAGTTCCGTCCTCCGTCACAGCGGGACCCACCTCCTCTTCCTCAGAATCACCCTCTCCAAACCTTCCAGGAATTTCTCACATCCAGCCTTGCCTCTCAATCCTTCTTAAAAAACCTTAATCCTACTCCCAACATCACCACTGCTGAAGCCCAGGCTATCCGTGATCTGAAGGCTGACCGATCCATCGTCATTCTTCAGGCGAACAAGGGTTCCACAACCGTGGTACTTGATCGTCGGGAGTATGTGGCTGAGGGACTGCGTCAGCTTTCAGACAACACCACATACAAGGTTTGCCAAGGTAATCCCATTCCTGACGTCCAGGCAGAGCTTCAAGGAATCCTTAGAACCTTAGGCCCCCTACAAAACCTTTCACCTGACTCCATCATCAACCTCCTGATCCCACCGACACCCCGCACCCCTACCTTCTACCTACTTCCTAAAATTCACAAACCCCATCATCCCGGCCGCTCCATTGTAGCTGGTTACCAAGCCCCCACAGAACGTATCTCTGCCTACGTAGATCAACACCTTCAACTCATTACATGCAGTCTCCCGTCCTTCATCAAAGACACCAACCACTTTCTCGAATGCCTGGAATCCTTACCCAATATGTTACCCCCAGAAACCATCCTTGTAACCATTGATGCCACACACAAATATTCCGCACGTCCAGGGCCTCGCTGCGATTGAACACTTCCTTTCACGCCTATCACCTGCCGCCCTACCTAAAACCTCTTTCCTCATTACCTTCACTTCACTTTCGAAGGCCAGAAATGCCAACAATTAAAGGGAACAGCCATGGGTACCAGGATGGCCCCCTCGTACACCAACCTATTTATGGGTCGCTTAGAGGAAGCTTTCTTGGTTACCCAGGCCTGCCAACCCAAAGTTTGGCACAGATTTATTGATGAGATCTTCATGATCTGGACTCTCAGTGAAGAAGAACTCTAGAATTTCCTCTCCAACCTTAACTCCTTTGGTTCCATCGGATTAAACTGGTCCTACTCCAAATCCTATGCCACTTTCCTTGACGTTGACCTCCATCTGTCCAATGGGTAGCTTCACACATCTGTCCACATCAAACCCACCAACAAGCAACAGTACCTCCATTATGACAGCTGCCACCCATTCCATATCAAACGGTCCCTTCCCTACAGCCTAGGTCTTTGTGGCAAAAGAATCTGCTCCAGTCCTGAATCCCTGAACATCAACAACCTGAAAACAGCTTTCGCATTCCAAAACTACCCTCCCGACCTGGTACAGAAGCAAATAACCAGACCCACTTCCTCATCCCCTCAAACCCAGAACCCCCCCACAGAAGAACGCCAAAAGCGCCCCACTTGTGACAGAATACTTTCCGGGACTGGGTCAGACTCTGAATGTGGCTCTCCAGCAGGGATACGACTTCCTCAAATCCTGCCCTGAAATGAGATCCATCCTTCATGAAATCCTCCCCACTCCACCAAGAGTGTCTTTCCGCCGTCCACCTAACCTTCGTAACCTGTTAGTTCATCCCTATGAAATCCCCAAACCACCTTCCCTACCCTCTGGCTCCTATCCTTGTAACTGCCCCCGGTGTAAAACCTGTCCCATGCACCCTCCCACCACCACCTACTCCAGTCCTGTAACCCGGAAGGTGTACATGATCAAAGGCAGAGCCACGGGTGAAAGCACCCACGTGATTTACCAACTGACCTGCCTCCACTGTGAAGCTTTCTATGTGGAAATGACCAGCAACAAACTGTCCATTCGCATGAATGGACACAGGCAGACAGTGTTTGTTGGAAATGACGATCACCCTGTGGCTAAACATGCCTTGGTGCACGGCCAGCACATCTTGGCACAGTGTTACACTGTCCGGGTTATCTGGATACTTCCCACTAATACCAACCTATCCGAACTCCGGAGATGGGAACTTGCCCTTCAATATATCCTCTCTTCCCGTTACCCACCACGCCTCAGCCTCCGCTAATTTCAAGTTGCCGCCGCTCATACCTCACTGGTCATTCAACAACATCTTTGTCTCTGTACTTCCGCCTCGACTGACATCTCTGCCCAAACTCTTTGCCTTTACATACGTCTGCTTGTGTCTGTATATATGTGTGTGTGTGTGTGTGTGTGTGTGTGTGTGTGTGTGTGTGTGTGTGTGTGTGTGTGCGCGCGCACGCACACACACGAGAGAGTGTATACCTGTCCCTTCTTTCCCCCTAAGGTAAGTCTTTCCGCTCCCGGGATTGGAATGACTCCTTACCCTCTCCCTTAAAACCCACATCCTTTCGTCTTTCCCTCTTCTTCCCTCTTTCCTGATGAAGCAACCGTGGGTTGTGAAAGCTTGAATTTTGTGTGTGTGTGTGTGTGTGTGTGTGTGTGTGTGTGTGTGTGTGTGTGTGTGTGTGTGTGTGTGGGGGGGGGGGGGGGGGTGTCTCAACATACCAACGCTTTTGTTTTGGTAAGTTACATCATCATTGTTTTTAGATATAAGTTATGTAGTGACTGTAACAAAATTAATTTTCAAGCATGATGAATGGTTCATCAGTGAGGTTTTGATAATTATATAAAATTGGGACACCGTAATTTTCAAATGTGCTTTTTCAGCCAAACTGAACAAAAAAAGTATAAAAGTAAAACAGATAACTAAGTGCAGAGTATAATCTATTTGGAGGGAATGCACCAATGGTTCCAGGCCATAGAACACAACCAGTTACTACTTAGCTACACCTTCCTACACAGTGATTGACTAAACAGTAACATCCACCTGAAATCCTACTTCTTCTACTACTTTTTATTTAGGGGCAATAAATGGCAGAACCCAGAATCAATACGTCAAATGGTATATGGTAGGTATTTCTCTTTGAGGGCAACAGCATGGTGGAAATTTGGGTGTGGATTGTGTTGGGTATGAGAAAAAAATTAATACAGTTCTTGAAGGTACCTCAAATCACAGACTTGTTTCAGTAATAAACAAATGGTATTCTATGGAAATCATTCTATTATATTCACTAATGCGTTCACACACTGATGAAGACGTGGGGAACCTCTATGAAAAGTAACTGAAGAACAGTTCTGTGTGGGAAATTTCAATGAGTATGGATTGAAGTGTTTGCTCAAATCTTTTTTTGTGTAAAACGTGTGATCACAACAAATGCACAGTACGATGGAAAACATGACATGCTGTTAGATTGATAAGAAGTGTACAAAAAAAACCCGAACTGTACAAACCTATTTTCATTAGCAATGTAATTTTCAGAAATAAATTTGACTCACAAAATGTAGGTGTCAAAACATGTCTGGTAAATAAAGAAGAAACATATTGTGTTTTGCATCAGACAGGGTTTAAAAAAAACCCTAAAATTCAGATATGATGCCAACAACGAAAAATTCAGTACATTAATACAGTTTGCTGAGAACAATATGTTTGATCTTGATGCATCTAGAATCTGGTAAGGAACAAATGAAAACAAAGCTGGATGAAAGCAGTCTCACCGGGATGGATGTCAGAATTATAGATTTTGAGAATTTATGTAAGAATAAGGAGGTACACCAGGTTACATTAAACAATAATCTCAGTATCATAGAAAACAAAGATCATACAGATGCTGATGAAGGGACAGAAATATTTAAGAAAAAAACTCATGTAAAGAGAAAAAGATATTGTTCTAGAAAGAATGCAAAAGAAAACGAAATATAAAAATGGGACAAGACAGCTATTATCAAAAAGACTGGAGTTTTAAGCAAATGCTCGCAGTATGAAAATGACTGATACATTTATTGCACAAAGCTGTTTAGAAATGTCTTCAAGCGGATGTGAATAGATACAATGAAAAATCTTGTAAAATTAGCAAGTGAATACAATAGGGGTATGGAGGAAGCTAAATACAACTTTATGTTGGGTAGACAACTGATGAAGTGGGATGTCTACCACTTAATCAAGATGGAAGGTGACACAGTAACTAACAACACAGAGGAAATTGCACAAGCACTCAAAGATTTCTTTGAAAGTTTATATATTTCAAGAGATGAACCAGAAACAAATCCTGGGAGTAATGCTGATGAGATATATAAAGCCATTCAGGATGTGAACAAAGAAAATATAATTTGGGTGATTATTTTTCAACGTGAGTGACTGAAGCTGGTGGAAAACTTCAAAAATTATTTAGAGAATGTCTGCTAAAGAAAAGAAAGTTCCCCAAAATTGGAATAGTGCTGTAAATTGCCTACTTAATAACAAAAGCTACAGACAAGACAAACAGTAGACTTATCAGCCTCTCATCATCAAAGTACTAAACATTCATTAAAACCATTGCCAATTGCATAAAAAAATGGATTTTAACCAAGCAAAGAAACAGGTTGGTTTTGGAAGTGAAATGCTGAAGAATATGTACAACAGTCTCATAGCTTCCATTAGACTATCATACTGAGATACTCAGAATTGCATAAATCTGGCAAGACAATTGCCTATCATCAAAATCATTCTCAGCAGCTCTAAATATCTCAAGATTGGAAAATAATTAATTAAAGTTATTTTCCCATTTCAAGGATCGATAAATCATAATGATGTGGCATGACTCATTTTATATTTACATCACAAATTATTTTATAATGCTGATAACTTCTATAATAAATGGTAAAACTTATTGCAGGAAGTTTTAAAGTAGGCCTGAAAATAAATCACAGTGAGAGTAAAATAATGTATAACCATTACATCAGAAAGAAAGTGATACATATTAACAATGAGCTTCGAGAATCAGTTATGAGTTTCATATTTGGGGTAGTTGTAGATGAGTACATGTGGCTTGGAGGGATCCAAAGGAAGGGCTGTAACATAGCCATTGAAGTGATGCATGTTTATCTCTGACTTGCTCTGCTGATAGGTGATCACTTATGCTCTTATTTACAGTTTGGCAGTGACCATTCAATTTGATGGGCAGATGATTAGGGTGACATGACTACTTTCATGGGTGTGGCCCTCACTCTCTGATTTGGTAGGATATGCCTGTGACAGGACTGAAATAGGAAATGCTAGATGGGTGCTTGGGAGAAGGGGTGGAGAATCCCTTACCCTGTATGTTGCAGGTCTTGTTAAGGCCTTTGCAGATACGTATTAAACTCCAAATTAGTTCACAATCAGCTCTCCCACACTACGTTCACATTTGCTCCTAACACTCCCGCTACTACTACTAACCAGCTGAGACAGGAGTATCTCTTCCTTTTTGCCCAATACAATCCAGTTCTGAAGTAGCTACTTATGCCAGCACTCTGACAACCTTTTATCAAGTCAATAAATAAGGAACGTTCTACTAAAAAATCTTCGCATCTCACCTACAGTGATACTCTGACACTCACTCAACCTTTGAAACACAGTGGTCCATCCTTATGTGATGACTACTCCCAACCCCTTCATTGCATTGGGCTTATCAGAGTGAATGACTCAGGTGCAAGGCCTGTCTTATGTGTCCACCCAGAATATCTTATTCCAATCTCCCAACAATTGGGGTCACCTGTGAAAGCAATCAACTCTGCTTCAACTTCAATTCCACTTTTTGTGCCTGCTTTTCTTCCAACCAGCTGTGAACTAAACACTTGATTTCAACGGTTATGTCACAACCCATGTCATCTGTGAGCTCTCCAACAACATTGGCTTTCTCCAAAAGCTAAGCAATTTTCCATCTTTTCTAGATCCCTGTTTATTCTTTGATATTGCAATTGTTTGTCGCAACATTTTTTTTCCTCTGCCCACAAACACCTCCCACGCCTTCTCTATCTCTTCCCTCTCAAAATAGTTCCCATCTCTTCACTTCAGTTTACTGTATATGTCTGTTTAAGATGAGCTCTCATTCTCTCCACATTACTACTATTACTCTGTTCAATCCTCGTAATTTCCACCCCCACCCCCCCTACTTCACAGCATATTACAATATCTTCTTCTGCCTGCACCAGTTAGTTCACTGATGCCACTTTCCTATCTCCTTCTCCCTCCATCTTCCTCTCACATGCTCCACCAGGTAAAGCCCCTCACAGGAGTCACATTCATACAAAATGTACACGATATATTATTTTATACAATGATCATAGTAAGGCATTGGTCGTAGAGGAAACTAACCAATTAGCAACTCCTCCATTTGTTATCCACATTTTCTGGCCGTTGATGATGTATTCATCACCTTTCTTCTCAGCACGTGTTTTAACACCACTGACATCGGAACCAGCACCTGGTTCAGTAACACAGTATGCCTGTAAAGTAATGAATTCAGATAGTTTAATTACAAGAGAATGAAAAGCAGCTAACAGGACTACAGATTGATAGAAAATCCATGATAGAATAAAATATATACTTCAAGCTACATCACCACTCACCAAATTCATGGAGAAAAGAAAATTACTTAGCATTTTACAATGTCCTTTATCAGAGCACTCCCCTTCCCTATACACACAAAACAAAATATTAGTTGCGTGTAAGTTACTCCCCAACTAAGAACTTTCTCCAAAAGCTAAGCAATTTTCCATCTTTCCTAGATTCCTGTTTATTCGTCAGCGTCTCCAATTTAGTGAAACAGAAAATGACTCATAATTATTTTTTAAATAACCATTTTATTTCTGTCTTTTGCATGAATATTTTTCATTCACATAGGTGCAATAAGTGGAGTGTTATAACTGCTGGACACTGTACTGTAAGTAAGGAAGAAAGTTTTTTTGTAAGAAGCAAGTCACGAAGATCTCTTACACATACAACACTGTACAATATAATTAAAAATGTATAAAATTAAAAAAATTAATGTGAAGAATAACTATCTACTTTCAATGCAAAACTTCACAAGCTGAAATAAATTATAACACTTTAGATTATTAATTACTGGAATTCTAACATTCAATTATTGTAATACTTTTTTGAATATTTGGTTTTCATTATATACTTTCAGAAATTGGATGTTTGTACAACTGGCATATCAGATCATCAAAATCCCAAGGTGGTAGGAGGTCCCAGCCCATAATGCTAAAAATGTTCTCATCTGGAGAGAGATCCGATGACCTTCCTGGCCAAGATAGAGTTTTGCAAGCATGAAGGCAAACAGTAGAAACTTTCACTGTGTGCAGGAGGCATTGTCTTACTGAAATGTAAGCCCTGGATGGCTTGTCATGATGGGCAACAAAAATGGGGCAGAGAGTATCACTGACATGTTGCTGTACTGTACAAGTGTCATGAATGATGACCAAAGAGATCTTGCTATGAAAAGAAATGGCACCCCAGACTATCACTCCTGGTTGTCAGGCCGTACAGTGCGCAACAGTCAGGTTGGTATTGTACCTTTGTCCAGGGCATCTCCAGACACGTCTTTGACCTGGAGTCTCATTCACTGGAGCAGAATTGTCTTCAGTGATGAGTCCTGTTTCGAACTGAGCCCTGACAACCAGCAAAGTGCTGGATCTAGGCCATTTACAACTGCCTCTGCCTGATAGATTAGCCTGCTTTGATCTGGTCTCTTCTTAGGCACAATGGCAACAGGTGTTTATTACTTTCTTCTACGATCCCACCACAAAGTTGTTGATCTATAAAGTCTTCCATTACAGGCAGCTAATTTCTATTGGACATTTATTTCAAATGTCACAGAAATTGCAAGATCCCTCACATATTTATTAAAGAAAGGAGTAAAATTTCAATGATCTCCAGATTTCAAAACATTTGTAAGACTGAAATATTTAGTGACAACTAGTCCAGTTCTCGATTTTCCATACTATCAGAAGCAATTTATGATGTATCTTGATGCTAGCAATTTTGTCTTGGGTTGCATTTTAAGCCGGGAGGTACACAGACAAAAAATGCCCAATAGCATGTGCATCCAGATACCGCAAGAAGGCAGAGAAAACGTATTCTAGGTGGTGATGCGAGCACTTATACTAATTCCCAGTGTTATTTGTACTGATTGTGCTTCAAAGTAATAACTGACCACTCGGCCCTGAAATGACAAATGGGATTTAATAATCTGACAAGTTATCTCACTAGATCAGCATTACAACTGTGTGAATTCAGTTTTGCAGTAGTATGTCAACCACATAAATCACATGGAAATACAAATGGGCTTAGTCACAAAATATGCACCATAGAATGCACAGGGGGTTGATGCAAAAGAATGGCAAGAAGCACAAGGTGATGACCCAGAACATCGACAGTTCACAAGGCAACCACACTGAGCACAGAAAGACGGAAGGGGGGTGGGAGGGCATATAGGACGACAAGATGTATGTGCATAGTGGTACCACCAAAATTATGAAATGACATATTGAGGCAGGGTCACAATTCAGTTTTAGCCAGACACAGTTATCAATAAGCTACGGAACACAAAGTTGCACAAAATTACTGGTGGATTACATGCAAACAAGATGGCAACCATTATGTCAAAAACTGTGTTCCATGTGCACAAGAAGTGGGACTCAGCCATCAAGAAGTGGGGCTCATCCATCAAAAGGTTACATAACGGAGGTTACCAGAGGCAGATTAACAATTTCAGATGACTGGCATTGACATAGTATGTTTTCTTAAATATCTGTATGAAAACTTTATGTTCTAACAGTAGCTGATCCTTTTTTGCATTCTGTGTCCACCAGCTATTCCTAACCAGCACGCAGAAACAGTGACACAAGCAATGGTTAATGTAGGAACACTAAAGTTTGGAACATCTGAGACAGTGATAGAGGACCAAAGGATGAATTTTATGTCACATTTAATAAAGCAGTTGTGTCAATTATTATTCATTTAGAAATTCGGGACCATTGCGTTACACTCACAGGCAAACAGATGAACTGAAAGAAAAAAATGTTGAGTTACTATGTTAACAGTCATCACAATGATCACGTGCCCCACATTCTTACACAGTGGCGGTGTATAACTCAAAAATGCACAAGAGTACAGACTTATCTTTATACAAGGTTATTTCCGGTCAAAAGATGCCATCTGCTTTTGAGCTGCGTAAACCCCCTCTAGCAAAGTGGCCAGACACAATGAGCGCACGTGTGTGTGTGTGTGTGTGTGTTTTTATTCTACTTTACAAGAAGGCGTTTTGATCAAAAGTTTAAATGCATATCAGTCTTTTTGTTGTGCCCATCTGTAAGTCAATGTCTCCTCTATATGATGAGTAGCATTCTATTGTCATTATTCCATCCTGGCTTTTCCACTATTTGAAATACTTAATTTGTATGTTGCCCCTATTCAAAATTCAAAATTTTGTTACAAGTTCCGTAAAACAGTAATTTAAAGTTAGTTTCATGTTCCATGAATCATTTGTATGCTTGATTGTAATGATGTGGAATGAGTCATTTTACATTCACACTGCAGATTTATATGTAAATATGGCTACAGGCTGACCATTTACAAGCTTCTTTATTTCTTTTTTTATTAAAAAAGAAGAAAATACAGATGTGAGTACTTAATTTCTACCCATGACCTTTTACATATCATGAAAATATAAATTCTGCTGTGGAACAGAAGGAGTTGTCAAAGAAACTCTTTTCAGTTTGTTTTGAATCTTTCTTTGTCGTCAGACATTTTATACTCTTGACTACGTAATCAAACTTTTGGTGGTCACACAGTGCACCCCTTAAACTTAATATGGAATACTGAACCATTTTTCCTTCTGGTACTGTAATTACATACATCATAGTCCCCTATGGACTGTAGCAAGTTATTTACAACAAGCTTCATGAGGGAATAAATATACTGTGAAACAGTAGTCAAAATGTCTAACTCCTTAAACAGATGTGGTTGAGCAGGTATTAGTGTCATCTGTGTAAAGAACACTTTCTGGTTGTTGTACAAGGGCGATTTGAATAAAAACCTTAAAAGCGCTATAAAATTTTTAATTATAACAATGAACAAAACACACTTGTGTGTTATTCTTCAATGTACTCTCCCTGATGTTCAATTCACATATTCCACTGCTTTGGAAGTGCACAGATATCATGATGAAAGAATTCTTTTGATCATGCGTGTAGCAAGCCATGCATCGCGGTTTCCAGTTCTTCATCACTTTGAAATGCCTGACTCCCGTTGCTTCTTTGAGTGCACCGAACAGATGAAAGTCACTACGAGCGAGGTCTGGTGAATGACGATGTACCAGACATTCGAATTTAATTTCGTCAATAGTCTCAGTTGTGTTGCCATGCTGTAGCAATCCTCCTCAAGCCCGAAGTCCCCGTTTACTCCTGATTGCAGAGCGAAGTTGATTTTTCAGCTTGTCTGAGTGAGAAGTACTGGTTACTGTCACTCTATCCATGTAATGCTCCAAGATTATTTGATTTTAATTTTGAAAGAGAATGAGCATTACTTTTCCAGCAGATGGAGAGCACGGAATTTTTTTGGTTTCAGCGATGAGCTGTGATGCCGTTCTTTGCCTGGCCTTTTCACTTCTGGTTGGTGATAGTGGACCCAAGTCTCATCGCTTGTAACAGTTTTTCACAGAAATGTATCACCTATGATGTAGAAATGATTAAGACGTTCTTAACAGGCATTAACGGAATGGTTTTTCAATTCAGCAATCAGCTGACGTGGCACCCATCTTGCAAGATCTTACATTGTGAACAACATTCTGCACTGAGCCAATATTAATCTTCAAACTCGTGGCTGTTTTGTTCAGCGTTACAGGTCTGTTGTCCTTTACATGATCCTCTGCTAACACAATGTTCTTCTCTATCATTACTCAGTGAGCCTGCCCTGGTCTTGGGGCATTCTCCACAGAAGTCACACTGCTTTTAAACTTCCTACAACGCTCTTACATTTGCTACAACGACAGACATGAATCACCATATTGTATGGTCATTCTGCGATAAATTTAGATTTGTTTCAAATCTTCACGACACAAAAAATGCATCACAGATTGCTACTCAATGGTGGTGCATGTTGATAGTGGGATGCCATCCTGTTGTGGATGTTGCTGCCTTCTCCTGCATTGTAGCATCGCTCTGCCACCTGTCTATCACTTTCTGATACTCAAGGAATACTACTGCCACATACCAAGTCAGTCACACAACTTTTCAAAATTTCACAGAATGTTTAAGATTTTCATTTGAGTCACCTTTGTGTATTACATAGAAGGTCACTTACATATACTAGAAACAATACTGCACATAAGACTGAGCCTTGTGGAACCTCAAACGTGATTTCCTCTGGTGATTGGTTGAAAATTAGTACAACAGTACTAACTGCAGCATTATTAAGAGCTGTGAAACATAATTTCAGAATCCAAGCACCTTCCATGCCTTAAGCATGGAAAGTCCTGGTGGATGCTTACTTCAAATTTGTGTCTTCCGGGAAACAAGCCGAACACTTGTTTATAGAGGTGTGGAAAACTACCTTACAAGCAACTATCAAAGCTGGCCTGTGTTCCAGAGCAATTGTCACTAATTCACCACACTGATTCTACTTGGTTCTGGCTCACCTGCCTGCCTTATTTTGCCATCTAGTGTGCTACACATTGAAATACATGAAAAGGTTGTCTCAACCTAAGATCTATTTCAGTAATAAATAGGCTAGTAAACGTATCATAAACATGTTACAATGCAATTATTTCTTCTTGGTTATATTTGAGTTTTGTAGGAAAAATGAAGATCAATAAAAACAGGATATTGCCTGTTTTCCAACAAACCAGTTCAGTTCAACCAGTCAGTTACGAGAATTTGTAGTTAAAGTGAAGTTATCTAGAACAGACTTACAGCAAGAAGTGGTTCTTCAACCAGGCGCCCCAAATACTTCTTCTGCTGTTCTTTGTTTCCAGCCAAAATCACAGGCATTTGCTGTGAACAGAATAAACAATCAGTAAAGCACATGTAAGGGGCAGCTAAAAATACACAAAGATACCTAACTAAATATACCCAGACATTTGTCAAACAGTCCTGAGTAAGTTGTTCATGCACAAGGCACCCTTTCTTCAATTTTACTTTGGGGCATTCAAGCTACACCTGGAGTTATTATAAATAACATTCTGATTTAAACTTCACTTTACAGAACGGCTCCCAACCAACTTTTCTTTTGTGTTGTTTAAAGCTTAGTAAATGTATTTTTATCCAACAAACTAGGGATGTCATTTAAGTAGCATGTTGTATGAAATACCACAGGAAGCGTTTGCTTGTTCTGCAACATTATGGTGTTAGGTGGTCGTAGCAAGGCTTTAAGAAAAGTGATATTAAGGTGCATTCATCAACAGAACTTGAAAAATTGGAATGGGTTTCTACAAAAATATTCTTGAATACAAAATGGCCCATTTTTACAAACTATATTCAACATGAATCAGTAACATTTTAAACATTCATATTATATATTATTACTGCTTCTACTTTTTATTCTGAAGTTTACTGTGAAATTATTTTAATATTAAATATGTCCAGAAAAATAATAAACATTAGCCTTCTGAGAATCACCTAAAAAGCAATCATAACTTTAATTCAGTTATGAAAACAAAATACACAGAGCTTGCATTATAGTTTCAAATTTTACTGCTCACAGTCTGAGAGTGATACAGTTTTAAACTAAAAACCTGTAACATTACTAAAATGGGCTTTAAAAGCTCCCCTTCAAGCACTGCTCAATTGACTATAATATTGCGAGCAAAAAAGCAGCCACACCCATGAAAATACAAAAGCAAACAACAGGATGGATAAAAGAAAGGAAGAAAGCTCCCCTTCACACACACACACACACACACACACACACACACACACAGAGAGAGAGAGAGACAAAGAGAGAGAGAGAGAGAGAGAGAGAGAGAGAGAGAACTGGCAGGCAGTTACATTGTTCCAGCATTGTGACTGACTGAGCTGAGTTGTTATATTGTGTGTGCAGTTGAACGGCTGTAAGAGGAGACAGAAAGGGAGGTTCAACATACCAGAGAAAGTTCTCCCTGCAGTGGGAAGGAATGGTTACTGCAATGTAATAGCTCACATAAATACAATTTTGAACACTCTGTCATTGTTTACTATTACAGAGGGAGAAGCAACAATAGGTAATTCAAATAATACCCACAGCAAAGAAAAGTATTTAAATGTAAAAAATGAAGTCTCTCAATCTTTTTGTCACAGAAGTACAGTGAAACCTCTGTATAACGTTTTTCAAGCGACCACAAATTCTGAACACTGTATACAGGAAAACACTATAAATAGGAAGGCTTCCAAATAATAACTATAGGGCATTACTGAAGATAAGGATACCACTAATCAGCTTTGACAAATGGTGCCATAGATGACATTTTAAATTTTCACAATACTGTAATATGATATTCATTGCAAATGATCAATGTATCAAATGATTAGTTTTTTGTAATTGAAACGTGGGAACCGGTAGGTGGATTGGTGAAAGTAAATGGATCAGTTTGTGCTGCAGAAAGTTGTAACAGATTCTTAAGATATGACATCATTGTCCAAAGCCGACAGGTAGTATCCCGTTCTTCAGTTGACCCAGTTATAGAATATGAGCCAAATTTTGTGTATGATATACTGCACATATTACACAAAAACACAGTAGGTGGTACAGATTAAAAAAGAATGAGTTGCAAAAAAATTACTTTAATAATTAAATTATGAAATGGAACTTAAATTTGCACAAAACTCTAGGAACCCATGCAATGTGAAAATCACATACCTATGATTTTTTAAAATATTTAAGCAAGCATGTTTGTTTTCTATTTCTCCTTGACTTTATGGCAATCATTTATTGCTCATTCTGTCCTCAAGTCTATGGGCCATCTTCTTTGTCACTGTCACTTTCACTACCACTATTATTCTCCAAGCTTCTCTCTGCAGTCAGTCCCTCAATACTTTGTACTCCTGTGGTTGCCACGTTGTCATCCACAGCCACAAAGTCCTCAAAAGTGACAGAAACACTGCCTATTAATTCCTGAAACTCTTGCAAATCACTTGCAACATCTTCCACAGGAGCTGCCATCTCATTCTCACAGAATCCGCTTTTGTGAAACAGTTTTTAATAGTTTCAGCACTGACTTCCTTCCACAAGTACATAATTAAATTCATTGCCTGTAAAATATTCAGCTTCAGTTGTGAGCTCTGCTGACTTCCCGGTTTTCTTTGGTCCATCAAATTCAAGGCCTTTTATACAAGGGCTATATTTAACCTTAAGGGGTGTATTATTCCCAAGGTTGCAGGTGGCTGGTGCAGTTGGGTGGCAGGAAAATTACTTTCACATTTCTCAGAAAGGATACGTCTGGTGGATGTGCCGCACATCTATAAAACAGCAGCACTTTTCTTGCAGGACTCCCAATTTTGGCGTCAAATTCTCTGAGAAAACGTAAAAATATATCACTCGTCATCCATGCCTTGGCATTGTTTGTATATTTGCACAGAAACGTGGAAATGTTTTTGAAGCACCTCGGATTTTTTGGCTTCCTGATAACCAAAGGTTTCAGTTTTCCACTGCTATCGGCGTTTGTACACAACAAAACGGTAAGACATTTCTTGCTCTTCTTACCACCATGGCAATTTTCCCCATGAAAAGTAAATGTCCTATCCAGCATTAAACTGAAAAACATGCCGGTTTTGTCAGTGTTATAAATGTCACACAGTTTGTAGCCATGTATGAGATTAGGGAGAGTCTGCATCCACTGAGTTACAGTTGGTTCGTCCTCACTTTTACTTTCTCCTCATTCCGCTTTGTATACAACACCATGATGCTGTCAAAATTTATCAATCTATCCATTGGACGCCTTAAAATTTTCCATTCCTAACTGCAGTGATATTTGAAGCACCTTCTCCTTCAGAATAGTTCAGTTTATAGGAACGTTTGCAGCGCGTGCTTGCTGAAATCAAATTAATAAAACTTCCTCCATTTCGTCATAAGTCGATGGTTTCACACGCATACATTTCGAATTTCCACAATTCTCAAACCCTTCCATTATCGACGATCTGTTTTTCATAGTAGTGTTGAGGGGGCCAGTTCATATTGCTTCGCTAGCTCCACATGACTCGCACCAGGAGATGCCTCCACTTTTTTAATAACAGAAAACTTCTCTTCCAGAGAAATGTTCTTCCACTTTTCACTCATGTCCACTGATGAAAGCTTAAAGAAAAGTTATATCGAAGACACACTCTCACTAGACACACAAACTGTTTGCTGCTCAGCTCACACAACACGCTATGAATACAAAGCATCGACTGAAATGGCACCAAAAAGATCACAAGCAGAATGTGTGTCACATGTCATGTGACTGGGTTCTGCCACTGACATTTGAAACATGCTGAGCGTGGGCTTTCTGAGCCGGTGCAAACTGTGAATCCACAGAACGGAAAACTATGTGTTAACATCCAGTCACTTAAATGTTATAAAGAGGTAAATAATTGACCAGGGTTCCAAAAATATGAGTGTTACATGGAGGAAATTGTAATATAGAGGAAACTCAGTAAAGAGGAAAATTTAACATTGTTTTATGTGGGCTTTTAGTCGGGACCGAAAACAACGGATGTAATACAGAGGAAAACATTATATGGAGGAACGTTATAAAGGGATTTCACTGTATATTTATTTTCAATCCATGTTTGAATTTAAACACACAAGAGTGTGAAAGAACATCCCCAAGGTTCAATGCCACCAATTCGTATTGTAAGAATGCAGTGTCAAGTTATTGATTTGTGTTTGCATTAAAATTAAAAGTGATGAATGTTCAAAACTTGTAGTGCTAAAAATGAGGATAAAATAACATTTAGAATCCAAGCATGGGGCATGTTTAATCCTAATGTGTTGTAATTTCAAGGATATAAGTAAATGAAAAATTTTGAGACCAAACTTTTAACATCATAAGTTGTTTCAGATACACTTCTCAAATAATTAAATTCAGCAAGGTGGACAACCTACACTAAAATCAAACTGATGAACAGTATAAATCCATAATACTTATTACAATACATTTATTTTTTGTAAAAAAACATGTGAAGGGCATTTCTTAAGGTAACACTTGTCAAACTGATTATGCACTCTATAAAAAAAATGAAGATACACTCTACGTACACCAAGGCCACTGGCTTCCAAGGCTGTCATAATTCCCGTACAGCCATAGGCAAGTTCTTCAGCCATCATACAGCCATCAAAAACTCCTAATCCCAGTCCACCTGAAATTACAGTATGCATTAATCTGGTAGACTCATACCAATTTACAAGTTAGTAAGGCCAAGTATGCTTTTATGATCATAAGCATGAACCTGATGAGAAGAGCTGTCAAATGTTGCTAATTTCTTCTACAATGGAATCTTAATTTGTCAAAAGGCATAATGCAGCTGTACTGGGACAACAAAAATTGCTACACACGTCAGTACATGCAGGTACAGTAGAAAGAATAAGATGGTTTTAGCATCTGTTTAGTACCCAAAAAAAACATTTACCAGTTTGTTAATTCCAATGTAAGCAAATTATGGAAAATAATATGATTTGCAGTTATCAAAGTTTCAAACAGAATAAACAGCATACGAGTAGAAACTTCCTGGCAGATTAAAACTGCCTGATAGATCGAGAGTTAAATGTGGGATCTATGCCTTTTGCAAGCAAGTGCTCTATCAACTGAGCTGCTAAAACACAATTCACAACCCACGCTCTCTGCCTTAATTCTATCACTACCTCATCTCCTACCATCCAGACTTCACTGAAGTTCTACCTTGAACTTTGCAGAACTAGAACTCTGGGAAGAAAGGATACTGCAGAGACATGTTGTAGCGACAACCTGGGGGATGGGTCCAGAAGGAATTTTTAACTCTGCAGCAGAGTGTACACTCATGTGCAGATTCTTAGCAAATTAAAACTGTGTGCTGGACAGACTAACTCAGCTTCAGTCTGGCACACAGTTTTAATTTACCAAGAAGTATCATATCGGTGCACATTATGCTGCAGAGTGAAAAATTAATTCCAGTACAAGAGTTTGCTCTGAATTTCGTGAAGCTTCATGGCAGAATTTTTTCTTTACTTACTTCCAGGATATTTCAAACCCACAATATTAATGATGACCATAAGTACAAAATACAACTCACACTGGAAATCTGTCAGGAAGGTTCAAAATTATCAAGTCTGGCAATGGGAACTGTTTAACATTGTTGGAAGGGCAGGCCATATATCTGAGTAATTACAAGTAAGGACCATTACTTTTCACGTGTGTAACTGACCAAATAGATGTCAGATGACTACGGAGAACTTCCAACACCAGAAAACTGCAGGGAAATATAGGACGACCTGCAATGTATGGTGCTGGGACTGGCAACTGACCCTCAACATAATCAAATGTAACATACTGCACATAAATAGGCTAAAATACTCATTACTGTATTGATTAGGGTTTGGGCAAAAAATATAGAAGCATCTTAGAAATGCATATTTGAACATAAATGTAGATGCTAGCCAAGCCTGCAGGCTACGCAATGTCATATTTAACCATGAATGGCACCTGCATAGTGAACTCAATACACTGTCAATGTCAACTGTCTCCAGAACAATGTTCTGTGTAGTTGTGAGTGCTTTATGTAGGAGTTACATGAAGTCAAATGTGGGCAAGTTGTTAATGCTCATGGATGCTTCCATAAGATAGTCTAAGTGTTTGGTGTTTCAAAAGACGCTGTACCTAAGATTTACACTGCATACAGGGAAGACAGACAAGCATCATCTGCTAAGTAACAATGCAGATGAGAGAGTGAGTTGACCAGTCGGTGACAGACAGTCGGTAACAGACAGTTGGTGGCAAGGACTGTGACAAAAAATAAGAGGATGATACCTGCAAAAGTCATGCCAGTAATGAATGTTGCATACCAGAACCCTGTAAATGTGGTTCCCAAGCCATAAATCCACGCTAAGTTTACATCAGCCAAGTTTAAATCCGAAGAGTGAAACATGGGGGGAGGGGGGGGGGGGCGGGTGTTCAGTGATGATTTGGGTAGCCATATCATGGTATTCAATGGTGTCATTGTTACTCTGCAAGGCTGCGTTAATGCCAAGGGTTATGTGACCATTTTGGCTGATCATGACCATCACAAGGTACAGTGTTTGTTCACAATGGTGATGCTGTGTTTCAAGACGACAGGGCCGCTGTCCACAAAGCTTGCATTGTCAAGGTCTGATTTTGTGAGCAAAAGGATGGAATGTCACAGTTCTCTGGCTACCACAGTCACTAGATCTCATTATTATTGAGCCTTTATGGTCTGCTTTGCAGACAAGGATGAGTAATCACCACCCACCTCCATCATCGTTACCTGAACTTGCCATGATTTTGCAGAAAGAATGGTATAAGATTCCCCTAAAAACCGTACAGCACACCTTTATCCATTCTGAGATAATCGAAGCTGTTTTAAAAGCTAACAGTTTTCCTACACCATATTTAGGCACGACAATAAGTTGTATTTGTGATGTTTCCATACTTTTGTATAACCCCTTTATTTAAGAATATACACACACATTGATTTGAAGTGGCACAGCCACATAAAACTAATCACAGATAAGGTAGATGGCAGACCGAGATTCACTGAAAGAATCCTCAGGAAACGTAGTTCACCCACAGGAAGAACGTAGTTTACAAAACGCTCATTCAACCAATACTCTAATACTGCTCTTCAGTCTGTGATCTGTACCAGACAGGAGTAAACAGAGGAACTAGAGAAGATCCAAAGAAGAAAAGCACATTTCCTTACAGGTTAATTTAGAAAGCAAAAGTGTCACTGACATGCTCAGCCAACTCCAGTGGCAGGATCCTGCAAGAGGGGCATTCTACTTCATAGTGTACTTCACTAAAGTTCTGAGAGCATATATTCCCAAAAGGAAGAAAGGTAGATTAGAGTTTAATGTCCCCTCCACATCGAGGTCATTAGTGACAAGATACTAGCCCAAAATGTTTCAAAGAGGGGAACGAAGTTGGCCATGCTCTTTCAAAGGGACTATCCCAGCATTTTCATGAAGAGATTTAGGGAAACCACGAAAAACCTAAATCCGGATGGCCAGACACCTAGTAGAACCATCATCCCCCTGAATTTAAGTCCAGTGTGCTAACCAGTGCCACGTCTCACTCGATACATTCCTGAAAGAGTCAGCCAATATACTGCTTTGTCCTATGTGTATCTCACAAAAAGACATATTCAAACTCACGTGGAGGCTTACCAGCAGTCGTTCTTCCTGTGGAAAAGGAAAAGGCAGCAGTGAATGGTACACAAAGCACCCTCCACCACATACCACAAGGTGGCTTGCAGAGTATAGATACAGATGTAGAACAGTATAATATTTCTCCAATTGTGTGACTTGTTATTAGAAGAAAAAATATCTTTAAATATACAATGGTATGAAACAATAAACAGGATTATCCAGCTTTCACAAACATACACAGTTAAGACTCTCAAATAGTTCAAGGAAAGAAGTTCCTGAAATTTTCCTATATTTTCAAATGCACAGTCAGGAAACTGTGTTGCTTAATGTCATAGATGAATAAAAATGAATGCACAAAGTCTCATGCGGACTGGAACTAGAAAAAGTAAACAAAGCATACGATATGTGAAAAATGTGGGAGCATAGGGACATGGTTCAAAATAAAGGAAAGGTTACAGACACAAAAATTACATAAGCCTATGTGCTAAAGCAAAACATATTTCCCATACTGCATGCATGCAAAACCTTGAAACTAACAGGGATACAATGACTACTGCTTGCATGTAAAACTGTAGAGGTGTGCACGTAAGAAGGCTTCAACGTGAAGCATTCTTTGCAGAAAGATGAGAATATTTTACCTATAGTGAACTCCGTGTGTGCTAAGTAACCTCACCATGCCTAAACTAACAGGAAAATTAATATTAAATGTTCTACACTGAAGCACCAGATAAACTCGTATAGGCACGCATATTCAAATACAGAGATATGTAACGAGGCAGTACATGGCACTGTGGTCGGCAATGACTACATAAGACACCACATGTCTGGCGCAGTTGTCAGATTGGTTACTGCTGCCACAGTGGCACGTTATCATGATTTAAATGAGTTTGAACGTGGTGTTATAGTCGGCGGACGAGCGATGGGACACAGCATCTCCGAGGTAGTGACAAAGTAGGGATTTCCCCGTACAACCGTTTCATGAGCGTACCATGAATATCAGGAATCAGGTAAAACATCAAATCTCCAACACTGCTGTGGCCAGAAAAAGATCCTGCAAGAATGGGACCAACGACAACTGAAGAGAATCATTCAAAGTGACGGAAGTGTAACCCTTCCGCAAATTGCCACAGATTTCAATGCTGGGCCATAAACAAGTGTCAGTATGCAAGCCACTCAACGAAACATGATCTATATTGGCTTTTGGAGCTGAAGGCCCACTCATGTACCCTCGATGACTGCACGACACAAAGATTTATGCCTCGTCTGGGCCCGTCAACACCGACACTGGACTGTTGATGACTGGAAACAAGTTGCCTTGTCGGATGAGTCTTTTTTTTAATGGGACCAAACTGCAGAGGTTATCGGTCCCTCAAATTGTATTGACTGGGTGTATGTGTATGGGTATGGAGACAACCCATGAATCGATGGACTCTGCATGTCAGTAGAGGACTGATTCAAGCTGGTAGGGGCTCTATAATGGTGTGGGACATGTGCAGTTTGAGTGATATGGGACCCCTGATACATCTTGATATGACTCTGAAAGGTGACATGTACATAAGCACGTTGTCTGATCACCTGCATCCATTCATAACCATTGTACATTCTGATGCACTCTGACAATTCCAGCAGGATAATGCAACACCCCGCAGTCCAGAATTGCTACGGAGTGGCTCCAGGAACACTCTTCTGGGTTTAAACACTTCCGCTGGCCACCAAACTCACCAGACATGAAAATTATTGAACACATCTGGGATGCCTTACAAAGTGCTGTTCAGAAAAGATCTCCATCCCCCTCATACTCTTATGGATTTATGGACCACTCTGCAAGTTTTAGGGTGTCAGTTCCCTCCAGCTCTACTTCAGACCTTAATTGAGTCCATGCTATGTTGTGTTGCGACACTTCTGCATGCTCGCGGGGGCCCTACACAATATTAGGCAAGTGTACCAGTTTCTTTGGCTCTTCACTCCCTACAGGCTGCTGTAACAGAATGACACTGCTGGCTGAAATGTCATGTGGTACGGTGGTCATCACCATTGCGCATCACCTCACCACCCACCATCTTATGTGCACACCACTATGACTAAGGGTTTCAAATTTGGAGTATCCCAATATAACATACACTTTTAACATCAAAAAGGTCACATGCGACAATGTAAATTAAGTTGAATTAGATAATTAATTAGTAAAAATTCTCATTATATTCAAGGACTCACCACAATGTGTTGGAATATGACCATTCATCAGTCCTAAGGACCACGCTTTTTTAACAATATCCCATGGAAATTTCATTGTTCGATCATATTCAGCGGCAACAGGTATCACTTCTTCTCTTGCAAATTTTCGAGCAAGTTCTTGAAATTCTTTTTGTGTTTCATTTAACTCTAAGGCAGAAACAAAGGTTAGCTTCTTGTTGTGTAAGGCTCAAATAGTTGACTGCATTTATTAAAAAGAGGGAAACTAAAGATTACTATTTCAGTGTTCGTACAACCAGGAATGACTGGCTTCTAAGCACTACTTTTTGAAAATGGAAGAAAAGAGTTTACAAACATCTACAGAAGTCTCTTTCATTTGAGAACACGCACGCATACATGCATACATAACTATACGTACCTCTCAAACGCACGTCCTGTATTGTTTTATAAATAAATAAAAGTTTTCCTAAGGTGCAACAGCTGTGGTTAAATACTCTTCAAACTCAAAGAAACTTCACATAAATTAATGTCAATAGCTAAAATAGTATTACTATGCATTTCAGTTTTTAAGTTATGAAGAAATGGATAGAAATTAGCAAGACACAATGAAAATTATTTTATAAAAATATTACTTGGTTCTTCAAAATACATGAGAATTATACTCCCATAAGCCATGGACTTCGCCAAGGTAGGTGCTTTGTGCGCGTAAACAACACATATAGCTGTACTGTAGGTGCAACTGCAGTAACAGGGCGTGTGTGGAGAGGCCAGACAAATGTGTGGTTCTTGAAGAGGGGCAGCAGCCTTTTCAGTAGTTGCAGGGGCAATATTTTGGATGACTGACTGATCAGACTTTGTAGCATTTAGTCAACATGGCTCTGTTATGGTTTTGTGAAGGGCTGAACCCAAGAGGAAGCAAAACCTGTTACTATTTCTGAGGGTACGAAGCTCTACCATATGGCTTACTGATGATGGCACCCTCTTGGTTAAAATAGCTACAATTCAGATCTCAGAGTGGGGCGTGCTGAAGAAAATGTTGTCATCAGGAGACAGAAAACTGATGTTTTAGGATCAGATCATGGAAAGTTAAGTAGGTTAGACAATTTAAAAAGGGAAATGCATAG
This sequence comes from Schistocerca piceifrons, assembly GCF_021461385.2. Taxonomy (NCBI): domain Eukaryota; kingdom Metazoa; phylum Arthropoda; class Insecta; order Orthoptera; family Acrididae; genus Schistocerca; species Schistocerca piceifrons. The sequence goes on from NC_060138.1 coordinate 755,045,609, forward strand.
ATTGAAGATAGATATAGTGGGAATTAGTGAAGTGTGGCACCAGGAAGAATGTTATAGACAGAATATCAAACAGGGGTAATGCAAGAGCAGATCTAACAATTACTAAGAAAATATGAATGTAGGTAAGCTACTATGGACAATATAGTGAATGTTTTAAAATAGTTGAGGTTGACATGAAGCCAACACCCACCACAATAGTATATGCATACCAGCTCCACAGACGAAGAGAGAAACAATAAAAACGAGCTAAAAAAATTATTCCAAAAGTTAAGGAATATAAAATTATGATGGGTAACTGGAATTCAATAGCAGGAAGAGGAAGAGAAGAAAAACCAATGAGAGTAAGTGGACTGAGGGGGGGGGGTAATGAATACGGAAAGACGGAAAGAAGTGTGGCAGAATTTTCCAAAGAGCACTAATCAATTATTGCACACACTTGATTTAAGAATCATGAAAGAAAGCTGTGTATGTGGGAGAGACCTGGAGACGGTGGAAGGTTCCATATCTAATTTATAAAAATAAATATTTGTTTGTGCATTTTCTATGCTTTCCTATGCCATTCATTCACGCGTGAAGAAACTTTGGTGAGTTGTTGTGCATACAACTGAATTAATAATACAGGGTGATTCAAAAAGGACTTTACAATTTTGGAATTATACAGGAATTTATTGAGTTAACTTACAGAATCAGCAGATGTGTCATTTTGTAGCAAAAATTCCCGTTTCACATAAAAGAGTCACTTTGGTACACTGTGGCTACTATTTTTGGTGAGGCAAACATCCCACGGGTAATCAATTTTTTCCCACACTTGTTGCAGCATATCGGGTGTGACGTGCAACGGAAGTGTAGATTCAATTTTTTAGGTTGGCTAAATTGTTTGGTAGGGGAAACCCCAGAGATAGCAATCCAGTGGTGTCAAGTCTGGGGAGCAAGGTGGCCCATGCGATTGGCCCTTCACAACCAATTCACCAACCTAGGATGTGACTATTGAGGAAACCTCCAACTTCCGTGAGGAAATGAGGTGGTGTACCATCTTGCTGGTAGTAAACCATCCCATCCCTGTCATCTTCAACTGATCAATGGAATTAAAAAGTTTTCTAGCATATCCAGATACACAAAACCAGTGACAGTTTTCTCCATGAAGAAAGGGTCATACACTTTCAGTCTGCTAATGGCAAGTAACACATTAACTTTGGAGCTGTCATGAATGTGTTCCAGCATCGCATCTGAATTTTCACTACCCCATATTCTGCAGTTGTGGGATTTCACACGCCACTGATATGAAATGTTGACTCATCACTGAAGACTTTTGCGTTCAGGTATGTCTCGTCCTCCTCCTCTGATGCAACATTTCCAAACGGAATTCCCACTAGCAACCTTACCTGCATCACTAATATGCTGTGCCATTGTGAATATAGTTTCAAGTGTAAATGCCCACGTAGTACTTGTCAAAGAGTCTTTTGTCGAATGCCAGTGTTGTCAGATGCAGGTCGTGTTCATTTTTGTGGAATGCGGGCAAAGCTCTCCCTAACCTGTTCGACATAATCATCAACAAGTGGGCTAGATGGTGATTTATCCTGTCACAGTGAACAACCATCTCAACAAAGCTCTAATGTCAAGAGCAAATTGTAGGCCTGCTGCCAAACAGTTGTTGCAGAGTTCATGTCATGAAAATAAAACACACAGTGAGCACTCTCCGCACCAGTGTAAGTAGCCATTGTAACTGAGAACTAGTCTGGCACTCCTGGTGGAGAAACCAAGTACTGATGCACTACATGAACCAAACTTGAGGTTGTTTGTGGCAAAATGACAAATCTACCAATACTCTAAGTTAAAAATCAAACAATGGAAAATCCATGATGGAATGTAACAACACACACACACACACACACACACACACACACACACACCTGCAGTCTCAGGAAACTGAGACCACACTGTGAGCAGCAACACCAGTGGGGTGGCAGACAGTTAAGTGCTGCAGGTTAGACGGAGGGCAGGGGAGAGGTGTGGAAGGGGGGCGGGGGGGGGGGGGGCAGAAAAGGAGAGAAGTAAAAAATCTGGGTGCAATGGTGAAATGAGGGCAGTGTAGTGCTGTAATGGGAACAGGGAAGGGGCTGGATAAATGAGGACAGAGACTATTGAAGGTTAAGGCCAGGAGGGTTATAGAAACAGGAAGTATTGCAGGGGAAGTTCCCACCTGCGCAATTCGAAAAAGCTGGTGTTGGTGAGGAGGATCCATATAGCACAGGCTGTGAAGCAGTCATTGAAATGAAGGATGTCATGTTTGGTAGCATGCTCAGCAACAGGGTGGTCCACTTGTTTCTTTGCCACAGTTTGTCGGTGGCCATTCATGAAGACAAACAGCTTGTTGGTTGCCGTGCCCACATAGAATGCAGCACAGTGGTTGCAGCTTAGCTTGTAGATCCAATGACTGGTTTCACAAGTAGCTCTGCCTTGATGGGACAGGTGATGTCTGTGACCATTGCATCTATTACAGGGGTATGAGACATGAGGTAAGGGGTTGGGAACAAGGGTTGTGTAGGGATGGGCAAGTATATTATGTAGGTTTGGTGGATGGTGGAATACCAGAGTGAGAGGGGTGGGAAGAATAGCAGGCAGGACATTTCTCATTTCAGACCATGACGAGGGCTAGTTGAAATCCTGGTGGGGAATGTAATTCAGTTGCTCCAGTACTGGGTGGTACTGAGTTACGAGGAGAATGCTCTTCTGTGGCCAGACGGTGGGACTTCGGGAGTTGCTGGGAGACTGGAAAGACAAGGCAAGGAAGATTTGTTTTTGTACAAGGTTGGGAGGATAGTTGTGGTCTGTGACGGCTTCGGTGAGACACTCGGTATACGAGGGCCGTTCAGAAAGTAACCTCCGGTTGATTTAAAAAAATACACCAAGTTAAATAAAAATATTTTAATATATACATCTTACAACTACATCTTTGCACTATTTTTCTACATAGTCTCCATAGCGATTGAGGCACTTATCGTATCTCTTCACAAGCTTTGAAATTCCTTCTGCATAAAAATCACCCGCTTGTGCCTGGAGTCAGCCTGTGACCGCATCTTTGAGCTCTTCGTCGCCATCAAACAGCTGTGACCCGAGCCATTTCTTCAAATGCATGAAGAGGTGATAATCACTTGGCACCAGGTCTGGGCTGTAAGGTGGATTGTTGATAACGTCCCACTTGAAGGACTCAAGAAGGGACGTTGTTCTGCGAGCAGAGTGAGGACGGGCGTTATCGTGCAAAAAAACGATACCGGAAGTCAGCATACCACAGCGTTTGTTCTGTATAGCCCGTTGTAACTTTTTTATTGTTTCACAGTACACGTCTTGATTAATGGTCGTACCACGTTCCATGAATTCAACCAACAACACCCCCTTGGCATCCCAAAACACCGTTGCCATCAGTTTTCTGGCAGAAAAATCTTGCGAGGCTTTTCTTGGTTTGGTAGGCGAATTTGAATGTGCCCACATCTTTGATTGTTCTTTTGTCTCAGGGTTCACGTACTTAATCCAGGTTTCGTCACCGGTCATGAATCTGTGTAACAATGGTTCTCCTTCGTCCTCATAACGTGACAGAAAGTCTAATGCAGAGGCCATTCTTTGAGTTTTGTGGTGGTCGGTAAGAATTTTGGGCACCCATCGTGCACAGAACTTACGGTAACCCAATCTTGCTGTCACTATCTTGTACAAGAGAGTCTTAGAAATCTGTGGAAAACCAGTAGACAACTCCGACATTGAGAAACGTCGATTTTCACGAACTTTTGCATTAACTGTCTGAACGAGTTCGTCAGTCACCAATGATGGTCTACCACTCCTCTCTTCATCATGAACGTTTTCTCGTCCACTTTTAAATAAACGTACCCATTCACGGACAACTCCTTCACTCATAACTCTTGGTCCGTACACGGCACAAAGCTCACGATGAATAGCTGCTGCAGAATATCCTTTGGCTGTAAAAAACCTTATGACAGCACGCACTTCACATTTGGCGGGGTTTTCTATTGCAGCACACATTTCAAACTGCCACAAAAACTAAACTAGCGCAGGTACGACGTTCACTCGACCACGGCTTGATGCCGACTGACCTGTTGAGTGCGTGAACGCACAGATGGCGTCGCTACTCCCCCCACAACCCGCACTGTGACCAATCGGAGGTTACTTTCTGAACTGCCCTCGTATTTCGAGAGGGACCACTCATCACTGCAGATGCGACGACCATGACTGGCTCAGCTGTATAGAAGGGACTTCCGTACAGCTGGAATGGGTGGCAGCTGTGAAAGTGGAGGTATTGCTGGTGGTTAGTAGGTTTTGATATAGACGGAGCTACTGATGTAGCCATCTCTGAGGTGGAGGTCGACATCCAGCAAGATGGCTTGTTGGGTTGAGTAGGATCAGGTGAAGCAAATGGGGGAGAAGTTGTTCTGGAGGAATGTGGATAGGACATCCTCACTCTCAACCCAGATTGCAAAGATGTCATCAATGAATTGGAATCAGGTGAGGGGTTTAGGATTCTGGAAGATTAGGAAGGATTCCTCTAGATGGCCCATGAATAGGTTGGCGTAAGATGGTGCCATGCGGGTGCTCATAGCCTTATCCCGGATTTGTTTGTAGGTAATTCCTTCAAAGGAAAAGTAATTGTGGGTGAGGATACAGTTGTTCATGGCAACTAGGAAAGAGGTTGTTGGTTTGGAATCTGTCAGGCATTGGGAAAGGTAGTGTTCAATAGTAAAGGGAAGTGGCATAAATAGTGACGAGCAGAGCTTTAAGTTACCTTAATAAATTTCTACATCATTCCAAAGGTGTATAGCCCTTTCTGACTCACCCTGTATACCCCTACCATCTCTGGAGGTGGGGGTGAGAAAGCATGATTTATCAAATTATATGTGATAACAACTTATATTAACATGAACCAATTGTTTTTATGGTCACTAAACTCATTGGTGACAGCACCAATTATGTTTCACCCATAGGGATGGGAAGGAGATGGGAAAGAGAGGACAAAAGACAATGACCTATCAGTATATCCCTGTAAAACCTGAAGTAACTTCTACCAAATTTTCCACACATCACTCACTGCCAGGAAAAAAAAAAAAAAACAACCATTGCAACATTCTTTGCAATCCTATGGCTTGGGATGGGCGTGAAAAGGGGTGATGAAAGAAAAACTCAGAAACACCTGAAGCAATTTTGACCAAGTCTGGTATATATATATGCCATTATTTGTATAAAAATACTGTGAGATACTCTTATTACACCCAAGAGTGAGGACGGGGACATGAAGCTAATTTGTTTTTGGAGTACTGTTTTTAAGTTGAAATAAGTATTGCTTTCAAAACTCCTCAATTTTTCATTTAAACCCAGATTATTTTGACAAACCACATCATGGGAAAACATAAGGAATTTGAGTCAACTTTAATAAATGAAATGAAATACATACACTACTTATTTAGTTCATCTTCAAGCACTTTTAATACTACTGATGTTAATAGTTTGCACAAATTGAGTAATACATAATGGCGCATAAAATAATAAAAGAAAACAGTTAAATCATGTAGATTTGCATACAAACACACAGTGAGTATAACTTAAAATTTTCTATGTTCTTTTGCACACTCAAAAAATTCCCCTATGGTATAGAATGCTGCTTTAGAAGCCAATTCTAGAGAACATTTCTGAAGGTTTTTACTGAGGTAGTGTGTGCCTCGGTGACAGTGAACTGAACAGTTTTATTCCAAGGTCTAAGTCTAGTAAAAGGCTGGTCAATCTTTTCTTTTTGATGGGTATTGCGACAGTGAAATGATTAGCACAATCTGTAGCTCTCTTTGTTTTCTTTTGTGTAGACTAGGCATCCAACTATGAATAATTATTAGACTGTCACGACACGCAGTTTCTTGAAAAGTGGCCTACAAGATACACTGTTTTAGAAAATATCCATTAGACATCTGATAATTTTTTTCTTCCACATAAATACTCTCTTTGTCCCAGTGGAGCTGTCCCAAAGCAGTATGTTATATGGCTATGAAAAAATTCATAATCAAAAACTGAGCATACATGTTTCCATGCTTTAAGCTTATGTAATAGGTATATGACTCTTAGTAATTTAGTGCATACCGAATCTGTGTGGAGATACCAAGTTAATTTGGAATACAAGCGTACACCAAGAATTTAGCTGACCACTGACATTGCATAAATTAAAAATTATACGTTGGTTTTATTTTGGTTTACAGTTAATTCATTGTCTTTAAACCAGGTACTGGAAATTCTTATGCTGGCCTTGCTTTGTTCCTTTAGATCCTCTATGTCATTTTCATTTCTAGTGAAAGTGGTGTCATCAGCATACAGAACAGATTTATATGACATTATACTAAGTAGGTCACCAATATAGATTTTTTACAATAAGGATCAGAATAAGAAACCTTGAGGCATGCCTTTTGAAACATATAGGAATCCAGAGTGCATATTATTAAAGAGTGCCCTCTGCTTCCTATTGTCAAGATACAGTTCTATAGGGGGGAGTTCTGTATCCTGAATGCCTTATCACCTCAATTTATCTATTAGAATCCGACAACTCACAGAGTCAAATGCCTTGCTTAAGTTAATCAGTAGGGCAGCAACAGATGATTATGCTTCAAAGGCACCTGAGTATTGCCGAAACAATATTTTCAACAGCTTTCGGTGTTGTTGAATTTTCCCTAAAGCCATACTGGGTGTCAGTCTTCCATTGCAGGTGAAATGTTTGTGTATTTGTTGGTATATGTAACATTCTACTATTTTTCAAAGTATTAGTACAAGAGAAATACGAGAGTACTTATCAACACTTGATTTTTCCTCCTTTTTTATGTAGAGGGATAACTACTGCTATTTTTAAGCAGGCTGGAAAAGAAGAACTCCAAAATGGGTGTAGTCTGATGTCCACTATCCTTTTAGTAACAAAATCTGTTAGACCAAACAAGTCATGATATCGAGTTGCTGAATTTTTCTACAGCTGCTCCAATGTCAGTGACAGCAAGTTGTACCCACTTGAATGTAGATGTTGCAGGTTTGTTGTGTGATATGAATGTGTTTGTTTTCTAAATGTTTATTAATGCCTGATCTTTGGCTGTCATTTTTTGCATTGGATGTCTTGTTACCATAATTAATAAAGAAGCTATTCATTTCATCAGATCTGATATTGTAGTATCATAAATGGTTCTATTAGTATTACCCAGTTCTCCTTTGATAAGTCCCCAAGCAACATTGAATTTGTTTTGTGGTTGCTATATATATTTATCATTCGCCAATTTGTTTCTGTTTTATAATTTATGATCTATACCTTTTCATTAGTTGAAGGTATTGAAGTCTATCTTCTTCAAAGATCTTTGATATGTTATAGAGATTAATGACCTGTGTTCTTAATTTTATGAGGACCGGTGTGAACCAACAATGTAAACTTGTATGATTACTTTTGCTTGGTTCCCCTCATGTCTTTAATACTTTGGACAACACTTATTAAACATATTACAAACAAGGCCGACAAAGTTGTCAGAAGCTTCATCAACATTTGTAAATCAAGACAGGAAGTTGGACCATTCTATCATACACAGCTGTGATCTGAAAGCATTGATATGAGTATCATTAACAATTCTAATGTAGTTAGGTTGTTCATGCAGCTTTACAAGATTTTTTTGTCAGCAATTTTAACCATATCCCTTCATGATCTGATAGATACATAGTATTAAAAAAAATTATATTTTCTTGGTTACTAAAAGTTTACTCAATCCATTTAAACGTGAACCACAGCTAGCGTGAAATCTGCAGCCAATTTAATTTCCATTTATCATACAAACATTTTTGTAGTGTTTACATATATTTTCAGACTGTTACAGATGTAAGGAGTGTTTGTTCCATTTTCACACTGTTGTTGTTGTTGTGGTCTTCAGTCCTGAGACTGGTTTGATGCAGCCCTCCATGCTACTCTAGCCTGTGCAAGCCTCTTCATCTCCCAGTACTTACTGCAACCTACATCCTTCTGAATCTGCTTAGTGTATTCATCTCTTGGTCTCCCTCTATAGTTTTTACCCTCCACACTGCCCTCCAATGCTAAATTTGTGATCCCTTGTCTCAGAACATGTCCTACCAACTGGTCCCTTCTTGTCAAGTTTTACCACAAACTCCTCTTCTCCCCAATTCTAGTCAATACCTCCCCATTAGTTATGTGATCTACCCATCTAATCTTCAGCATTCTTCTGTAGCACCACATTTCAAAAGCTTCTATTCTCTTCTTGTCCAAACTATTTACCGTCCACGTTTCACTTCCATACATGGCTACACTCCATACAAATACTTTCAGAAACGACTTCCTGACACTTAAATCTATACTCTATGTTCACAAATTTCTCTTCTTCAGAAACACTTTCCTTGCCATTGCCAGTCTACATTTTATATCTTCTCTACTTCGACCATCATCAGTTATGTTGCTCCCCAAATAGCAAAACTCCTTTACTACGTTAAGTGTCTCATTTCCCAATCTAATTCCCTCTGCATCACCTGACTTAATTCGACTACATTCCATTATACTCATTTTGCTTTTGTTGATGTACATCTTATATCCTCCTCTCACGACACTGTCCATTCCGTTCAACTGCTCTTCCAAATCCTTTGCTGTCTCTTGACAGAATTACAATGTCATCGGTGAACCTCAAAGTTTTTATTTCTTCTCCATGGATTTTAATACCTACTCTGAATTTTTCTTTTGTTTCCTTTACTGCTTGCTCAATATACAGATTGAATGACGTGGGGGAGAGGCTACAACCCTGTCTCACTCCCTTCCCAACCACTGCTTCCCTTTCATACCCCTCGATTCTTATAACTGCCATCTGCTTTCTGTACAATTTGTAAATAGCCTTATGCTCCCTGTAGTTTACCCCTGCCTCCTTTAGAATTTGAAAGAGAGTACTCCAGTCAACATTGTCAAAAGCTTTCTCTAAGTCTACAAATGCTAGAAACGTAGGTTTGCTTTTTCTTAATCTTTCTTCTAAGATAAGTCATAAGGTCAGTATTGCCTCACGTGTTTCAACATTTATATGGAATCCAAACTGATCTTCCCCCCTAAGGTCGGCTTCTACCAGTTTTTCCATTCGTCTGTAAAGAATTTGTGTTAGTATTTTGCAGCTGTGACTTATTAAACTGATAGTTTGGTAATTTTCACATCTGTCAACACCTGCTTTCTTTGGGATTGGAATTATTATATTCTTCTTGAAGTCTGAGGGTATTTCACCTGTCTTATACATCTTGCTCACCAGATGGTAGAGTTTCGTCAGGAATGGCTCTCCCAAGGCCGTCAGTAGTTCCAATGGAATGTTGTCTACTCCCAGGGCCTTGTTTCGACTCACGCCTTTCAGTGCTCTGTCAAACTCTTCACGCAGTATAGTATCTCCCATTTCATCTTCATCTACATCCTCTTCCATTTCCATAATATTGTCCTCAAGTACATTGTCCTTGTATAGACCCTCTATATACTCCTTCCACCTTTCTGCTTTCCCTTCTTTGCTTAGAACTGGGTTTCCATCTGAGCTCTTGATATTCATACAAGTGGTTCTCTTTTCTCCAAAGGTCTCTTTCATTTTCCTGTAGGCAGTATCTATCTTACCCCTAGTGAGATAAGCCTCCACATCCTTACATTTGTCGTCTAGCCATCCCTGCTTAGCCATTTTGGATTTCCTGTCGATCTCATTTTTGAGACGTTTGTATTCCTTTTTCACACTAACAGAGTTAAACTATTGTTCACAAATTTTTTTTCTGGCCTAAGCTGCCAAGTTGGCAGTCTTGTGTGTGAGGTGTGCTTGCTTGTGTGCATGAGTGGTGTGTGTTTCTGTTTCTCTTTTGCTGATAAAGGCTGTGGTTGAAAGCTTTGTGTAAATGTCTTAAATGTGGCTGTCTGCAACTTTGTGTGTCTTCTCTACGCTACACAGCAATCTACTATCTTTTTCTACATTGTTAAATACATGTGACATATGCAGACACGGGTCAAGAGCTAGTTTATTATTTAATGATGAGATACAGATTTCAAAACCAGATTTTAAACTGCAAAACACTTTGAGGTACAGGTGTGCCACCTGACCATAATTTATTGGTCATGACCTGAAAAGGTTGCAGAAAAGTAGGAAATGAAAGGGACCTGGATAAACAGAAATAACTAGAGATTGTCTGGAGTTTCATACACAGCCTTGGGCAGTGACTGATGGGAAAAAGAGAAAAAATACCATGAAAGTAGTAAGTGCAGCAGAGGATCAGATAGGCATCACAATGAATTTTACTGATGAAAGATGAAAATATAAAAATTCAGCAAATTAAGTGGGCAAAAACGAACACAGATGTTTAAAAAGTGAGTAACAACATTAAAAAAGTTAAGGCAGGTATAGCTCGAGTACAATTCTAGTGATGCAGAGGCATGCACGACTAGGTGAAAGATAGATAACTCTTTAGGGAGACTGAAGAGACCTTTCAAGTAAGGAGAACAGCTGTATGAACATCAAGAGCTCAAAAGGCAAGCCACTACTCCCCAAAAAAAGAGAAAGCTGAAAAGTGGAGTTTTATGTAGAAGGGCTATACAAGAGATATGAACTTGAAGGCAATATTATAGAAAGGGAAGAGGAAGTATATTTACATGAGATGGGAGCCATGACAGATCTATTCCACCTGTTGTGCAAGATATAGGAGACTGGGGGGGGGGGGGGATGCTATTGACATTGTAAATTTGACTACAGTCTTTGAAATTTATTTTGTAGGTAGGCCTAGCAGGGATAAAATACAGGAAGCAAATGTACGACTTGCAGAAGAAACCAAACTGCAGAAATAAGGGTCAAAGGACATTAAAGGGAAGCAGTAGCTGAGAATGGATTGAGAAATGGTTGCAACCTATCCCCGATACGTAAAGTCTGTACACTGAGCAGGGCGTGAAAGATATGAGAGAGAAATTTAAATAAGGAATTTAAGTTCACAGAGAAGAAATAACAACTTTGAAGATTGCCAATTGCACTGCAATTGTCAGACAGAAAGGGCTTGGAAGAGCAGTTTAATGTAATGTCTTTAAAAAAAGTTATAAGATGAACAAAAATGACAGTAAAACAAGGGCAATGGAACGAAATCAAATTAAATCAGGCAGTTCTAATAGAATAGGAGGCCCAAAATGTAGCAGATGAGTTTTGCTATTTGGGCAACAAAGGAAATGATGACAGTAGCAGAAAGGGTGTAATATGCAGGGTGGCAATGATAAGAAAAGCACTTCTGGAAAAAAAAGAGGTATTTGTCACATCTAATAATCTAATATGAATGTGTTAGGAAGTATCCTCAAAAGGTATTTGTGTGGCATGTAGCCTTGTACTGAAGTGAAATGCGAGCAATAAGCGGTTCAGACAAAAATAATAGAACCTTCTAAAATGTTGTGCTACAGATACATGCTGAAGATTACAGAGGTAGGTCTAGACTGAATAACTAAAGAGGGTGTATGGAATCCAATTGTAGAAAAATAAACCTGTGGCACAACTTGACTAAAATAAGGAATTGGTTTGTAGACAACACCCCGAGGCATTAGGTAATTTTCAATTTCAACTGGAGGGAAGGGTACAAGGTATAAAATTGTAGGGGGAGACCAAGGGATGAACACAGTAAGGTGGTTCAAATGGCTGTACATTTTTTTGTAGCACTTATGAAGAGATGAAGGGAGATCGCACAGGATAGGCTAGCACACGACCTGCAAGGAACCAGTCTTCAGGCTGAGAACCACAACATTCTTCTTGTTCTGTTTCCTGAACTTCACAACAGATGATTGTATTGTCTTCTAGAAACTTACTGCCATACTTTTACAATGAATACTTCGTTCTGATACCACAGAATAATAATTAATTAACGTCACTAGAAAGCACAGCACAAACTTCTAAACACGAAGAGCCTTTGAGGGCTACAGAAACATTTTAGCCTGTACTTATCTTCTGCCAATAAGAATCAAGAAAATTCGACAGTAGCTGCTTGAGAAAAGACAGTTTCGCCCCCTCATGATGTACATCCTAAAACATTTATGAGGTTGCTAAAAAGCAAATTATATTTTACGCCTAGTAAAGGAAACATCCGTAGCAATTCATGCAGTTTCGTAACCCAAGCACTGTTCCACATTTGCATAACCCATTAAAAAACTCTTTCCAGTACGTAAAAGGCGTTAAAGGTGCTCACCAAACGCGTATCCATTTGGATGGTGTCCTTCTGCTGCAGCTGGTTTTGCAGCAGCACTAGACAATGTCCTGAAGCCAGATCGTAAAGGAATTCCAGCAATCTAAATAAATATGGGGCAGATATGGTGAGGCGTCACGTAAAAATTCACATTAAGGGTTCTATTCTGCAGCATTATCAGGATAATGTTTTGAAAACCTTATGCTAGCACAAACTGGCTGATAAAACTGTAAACAAACAGATGATTACTAGGCATTAAAGACGTATAAATACTGATAAGGTAATAACTGCGTACCTTTCTTAGTGTGGACATCCTGCTGTCGGTTAATCTGTCGATTCGACGGTAGAAACTATTCAGCCAATTACCCACTGTCCGACCTTTATACACATCACACAGCGAACTTTCCCCTCTACAGTCCACATTCCACTTGCCTGAGAAATGTCTACAAAGATACTCAATACCGCATCAGCTGTGCCTAGACTGCCCCATGCCCAGCTGAAACTAGCTTCCTTTATTGTATCAATTCCGTTTTTAGGCAGTGGAAAAATATCGGAGTTCTAAGTTAACACCATAACATAAAGCACACTGAAATAGGCATAAAGCCGCGATGGCGCGTTTACACATGCAATGATTTACGGCGCCAGACGTACTGCGCCGTAGGGTTCGCAACTTGGCATTGTGTAAACTAGTGGCGGGCAGGAAATCCCGTATCTGTTAGAAATCACAGTGACTGAGAAGTCACAGATATCACAGTAGCAACTTTACAGAATCTAACTGCGATTTCAGTCACAGTTAGCAGTCGCAAATAGTATTTCGCATTCAAAGACGTGAGCCATTTATTGGTCGAATTTAGCACTGCTTTTTGCGATTTCAGTGACAAGTCGCAACTAAGAGTCGCAAGTAGCAACTAGAAAGCGCGGTTAACAGTGCCATCTGTGGGTCAAAGTTCGTACTACGCCCATCTCTGCGGTACGCTATGGAGTCTAACTGCGATTTCCGTGACAAGTCGCAACTAAGAGTCGCAAGTAGCAACTAAAAAGCGCAGTTAGCACTGCCATCTGTTGAGCAAAGTTCATACTACGCTATTCGCTACCGAGTCAAACTGCGATTTCTGTGACAAATCGCAACTAAGAGTCGCAAGTAGCAACTAAAAAGCGCAGTTAACATACTTTTCCTAGTGTCATCTGTTGACCGACGTACGTACTTCGTTATGAGAGCCTTGTGCCTCACGAGATCGATGTGCTGTGTGTGCATATGAAGGGCTTATTTCAGTAGTGGTACAAGTCCATTTTTGTTAATTTTGAGATATAGAGTCGTAAAGTTAAATGAGCGCTGAAAAATCTGCAGTTGAGATACCAGAAATATTCAAGCATATGGCTTCTTGCTAGAGATGAACCTTTATTTATGTTTGTTTGGATCACTAATTTCAGAAGCATTATAGACAGAAAAGTGTAGGTAATGGACTTGTACCACTATTGAAATAAGCCCTTCATATTATAAGACGACATGCACATTCAGCATCAGTTATGGTTGGTCAAATACTGCTGTGACTCTGAATGTATTATATTAATAAGAAGCAACATTGCCTTTTTCTCCTGAACATACCAAGTAACTTAACAAATATGTTTGATTCTGCTTCCAATATGACAGTTTTGGTTAATGCCTACAGCACTTTGCAATGTTAACACAGCAGAACTCAGACATCTGTATAAGTGTAGAGAAATGAAAACAGTCATATGAATGCCTCACTTTTGTTCCGACACAGTTCAACACTCGGGAGAAAAGTTTTACACCTGGTGTTCTACATGGCAACTTCACACACAAGAACTTTTTGCCGACACTACTACCACCTACATAAGTAAGCTTTTCCTGTGTCACTTTCAAGTAATGCACTTAAGCTATTCCTGATTTAACTGGAAGATCTGTACTTCCCACTTTTATAACAACAGCCTCAAAATGCATATTGTAGACTTCGGGATATGTTACAGGTCAGTGTCACACCAAGATTGTGGAGAAAGGGGGGGGGGGGGGCACGTCTGTATCCAACAAGTGTTTACCAATGAATAAGTGGCGGAAAATTACGGGTATAGGACGGCTTAACATGTGAAAAATGAGATTTTTATTATTCACTCAATGTATTTAACATTTATTATTCCTTTAAAATCGCACAACAACTTCAATAAAACACTTTAATCAGTCACACACTTATTTCATAATTATTTCACTTTTAAACTGCAAATCCTCTAAGAGTTGTCTTGAATCTTCACGAGTCTCTCTCAACAGCCTTGATGTGGATAGATATGTACAGCAACCAGTAATCAGTCAGAACTGCGTCTGCAAAAACACAAGGATTATTAAACAATTTTTGCTGTCACTAATTACTAGCAATATAATTGATAGAGTAGATTGCTAATATTTGCTATATCACATTTGCTAATATTTGCTATATCACATTCGCAAGAACGATCTCACTGAAGTAATTAAGTCCATCAAAACGCTTAAAAACTAACCTCTCGTCTGACGAAAACGGTCTAAAGACTGGCAATTTCTTCAGCTCTGTTGACAATGATATTTTGAATTATCTCTTTACTGAGTCACTGAAATGTAGTTCAGGTACCTATGAACATAACAATATGTTAGAATTCATTTTCTAAACACGAACTATTACGGTACTGTGCGGCTACTTACATATTAATTACACTATTAATATTTTCACAGTTGTTTCTTTAATACAAAATTAAAGCCAACGGAAAAATAAACGTAAAACATACTTACCAATGACAGGTTTGTTGAGATGCAATTTTCTGTGTGGACAGATGTTACTTTTTCATACGGTGGTACGTCGCAGAAATCGCAGGAGTCACAGAAATCGCAGAAGTAGCAGAAGTCACAGAGATCGCAGAAGTAGCAGAAATCGCAGAAGTCGCAGAAGTAGCAGAAATCGCGGAAGTAGCAGAAATAGCAGTGGCGGAGGGATACGCGACTTAGGTTCCTTAACTGCGACTCTTAACTGCGACAAATCACAGTTAAGAATAACAGATACCTAAAAGTAGCATTCACAGAAATCACTGATATCGGAAAATCGCAGTTTAGCCACTGTAAACATATCACTAGTGGTGGGCAGGAAATCGCGTATCTGTTAGAAATCGCAGTGACTGAGAAGTCACAGATATCACAGTAGCAACTTTACAGAATCTAACTGCGATTTCAGTCACAGTTAGCAGTCGCAAGTAGTATTTCACATTCAAAGACGTGAGCCATCTATTGGTCGAATTTAGCACTGCTTTCTGCGATTTCAGTGACAAGTCGCAACTAAGAGTTGCAAGTAGCAACTAAAAAGCGCGGTTAACAGTGGCATCTGTTGGCCGAAGTTCGTACTACGTCCATCTGTGCGGTACGCTATGGAGTCTAACTGCGATTTCCGTGACAAGTCGCAATTAAGAGTCGCAAGTAGCAACTAAAAAGCGCGGTTAACAGTGGCATCTGTTGCCCAAAGTTCGTACTACGTCCATCTCTGCGGTACCCCAGATCACGTAAGAAACAGATTGACCGTCCTTACGGCGGAACAGGCAACCGTAAAAATAGTTTTCCCGTCGGTCAACAGGTGTCGCAGGCGACGCTACAATGCTAACTGACCTGTCCATGTCGCGCAATTGGCAACGCTGTATCTTCGGTGACGTGAATGACGCTGATTTGTGTTCGGCTAGAGCGCTGCGCGCGAATTGCATTCATCTCACAGCTGACTGTAGACCATGATCGGCTATGATTTTTCCCGAGTTTTCAATCGAAGAATGTAGATTAGCTCCTGTAATTCTACAAACCAAGTTTATTTCTACTGTAGGGATACTTCTCACAATCATATGCGAAATGAAATAAATGGAAAGTAACATACAAATATTTCTCGTGAGTCACTGTTTAAATGCAGACTGTATTGCAGTCGCATAGGTTTTACACTCGCCTTCCATGCCGTCTATTTCCTCTTGGTTATACAGCTCTTCTGATACGGATTATGGTGGCAAAAAAGATCTCCACGTGCAGGTTAACACTAGAAAATTTTCAAAATCTTCTCAACGTCTTTGACATATAATCCGTTAATTTACTGACAAATATTGCACTGATCAGTGGGTGTCGCGTCCTGACATTACCGACATAATTATTTTCCCACGCCACTTTGTTTGCTCTGTCAACACCAGCGGGCAAAATAATCTTATCTCAATATCTAAGATTTACATCGAGGCTGTAACTAGAAGTCTGCGCCGACAGGAAAAATGCCGCCGTCCGTATGTGCACCGCATCCACAAGATCATTATCCACATCTGCCAAGTTGCTTATCCGCATTCGGAGATATTAACGTTTTGTAAAGCAGTTTAACCCACCACTGCTCTGAAAAGAGACTTGTGCCTCGCCTGAATTTTTGCCTGCTGATGTCCGCACTCGGTTGTGATGCGAATTAAGGCTTGACATGTTTCAGTGACAGTCATTTCAAATTTAATTTCCTTTACTTTGCATGTAACTTATCGTAAATGATATAAGAGTGGCACAAAACGATGAATTTTGGATTGTTGCTGAAAGGGGGCTGTAAACGCGGTAATATACAAATGAAAGTGTGTTTTTCGAGCATATTTTGGCGGTGTCAACTTTGAAGAGCCACAGACGGCAAACCATAATTATGTTAAAAATTTACTTTGTACAGTTTAAAGATAACCCGCAAATATTCGCAACAGACGTACGCTTTTATCTGCAACACAGTTGTTACTGGGGATATCCGCACTCGCGCAGACCTGTTACTATAAGTAGTGTTGTTTTCAAGTGAAAGCTGTGTGTGGATTATTAGCGCACAGATAAAAAAAATTAAAATAGGCAGCGTCTATAGTTTGCATGCTATGCTCGTTCTCTTCTATTCTCTTCCCTTCATTCCAGTATAAACGCTTGTGCACACGTATAAACGAATGGCAGTGAACATTGGTGAATTATCTATGAATACTCATTTGCAGCAGTGTAAACGAGGTTTTACACTCGTTCACTTCGTTCGCTCTAGTATATACCAGGATTTAGAGGGACCGATGACCTAGCAGTTAGATGATGGCTATTATTCATTTATTTCACTGTTGCGATTTCAGCTCTAAAGCCATTTTAAAGCACCAAAAAAATGGTTCAAATGGCTCTGAGCACTATGGGATTTAACATCTGCGGTCATCAGTCCCCTAGAACTTAGAACTACTTAAACCGAACTAACCTAAGGACATCACACACATCCATGCCCGAGGCAGGATTCGAACCTGCGACCGTAGCGGTCACGCAGTTCCAGACTGAAGCGCCTAGAACCGCACGGCCACACCGGCCGGCTTAAAGCACCAAGGGAAAGGTCTTGTAAGATAGTGCTTCTTAAATTGTTTACCAAATGTTACCTCACTATGCTTTGCATTTTGTTATCCATATCTTATATTGGTTTCAGTTTTCACATTGCACACAAAAATGCCTCTACAGCCAAAATTACGATAGTGAAGTGAATAAACAGTTTAAAAAAGTTCAAATCACAGCAAAGATTTCATTTAAAAATTATGTGATATGATTCTTGTACAGGAAGGGCTGCCACGTTATATCAGAATATAAGATCGAAAAAATTTAGATAGGATCGAATGCTTAGGGCTCTTTATTAATTCTTACTCGTAACTAATTTATTGATTTACCTGTATTTAAAATCGACTCGCGTAACCTTTCTTTATCTTTGACGGGAAATCTGAACATTTTTAGTTCAGGATTTGTACGTCTACGCCTTCCGCAGTTGATATACTTGCAGGGCGTCGGCATGACGACTCGATCCACTACCACCGGTACGTCAGAAACAGCTGTACTTCACAGACGCCAAATAGTGGAAAGCTGCACGCGTTCAGCCGATGTTGCCACATATTTCACAGAACGGAGTGCCATCTAGTGGTTGATTCCACAAGTAAGGTGTGACGCTGTTGCCGCCTGGTGGCCGTTCCCTGACAAGGGTTGCCTGCTAGACCATGCGAACGGGCAATCTGTTTCTTACGTGATCTGGGGCCGTACGCTATGGAGTCTAACTGCGATTTCCGTGACAAGTCGCAACAAAGAGTCGCAAGTAGCAACTAGAAAGCGCGGTTAACAGTGCCATCTGTGGGTCAAAGTTCGTACCACGCTCATCTCTGCGGTACGCTATGGAGTCTAACTGCGATTTCCGTGACAAGTCGCAACTAAGAGTCGCAAGTAGCAACTAAAAAGCTCAGTTAACATACTTTTCCTAGTGTCATCTGTTGACCGACGTACGTACTTCGTTATGAGAGCCTTGTGCCTCACGAGATCGATGTGCTGTGTGTGCATATGAAGGGCTTATTTCAATAGTGGTACAAGTCCATTTTTGTTAATTTTGAGATATAGAGTCGTAAAGTAAAATGAGTGCTGAAAAATCTGCAGTTGAGATACCAGAAATATTCAAGCATATAGCTTCTTGCTAGAGATGAACCTTTATTTATGTTTGTTTGGATCACTAATTTCAGAAGCATTATAGACAGAAAAGTGTAGGTAATGGACTTGTACCACTATTGAAATAAGCCCTTCATATTATAAGACGACATGCACATTCAGCATCAGTTATGGTTGGTCAAATACTGCTGTGACTCTGAATGTATTATATTAATAAGAAGCAACATTGCCTTTTTCTCCTGAAAATATCAAGTAACTTAACAAATGTGTTTGATTCTGCTTCCAATATGACAGTTTTGGTTAATGCCTACAGGACTTTGCAATGTTAACACAGCAGAACTCAGACATCTGTATAAGTGCAGAGAAATGAAAACAGTCATATGAATGCCTCACTTTTGTTCCGACACAGTTCAAGACTCGGGAGAAAAGTTTTACATTTGGTGTTCTACATGGCAACTTCACACACAAGAACTTTTTGCTGACACTACTACCACCTACATAAGTAAGCTTTTCCTGTGTCACTTTCAAGTAATGCACTTAAGCTATTCCTGATTTAACTGGAAGATCTGTACTTCCCACTTTCATATCAACAGCCTCAAAATGCATATTGTAGACTTCGGTATATGTTACAGGTCAGTGTCACACCAAGATTGTGGAGAAAGGGGGGGGGGGCGGCACCTCGGTGTCCAACAAGTGTTTACCAATAAATAAGTGGCGGAAAATTACGGGTATAGGACGGCTTAACATGTGGAAAATGAGATTTTTATTATTCACTCAATGTATTTAACATTTATTATTCCTTTAAAATCGCACAACAACTTCAATAAAACACTTTAATCAGTCACACACTTATTTCATAATTATTTCACTTTTAAACTGCAAATCCTCTAAGAGCTGTCTTGAATCTTCACGAGTCTCTCTCAACAGCCTTGATGTGGATAGATATGTACAGCAACCAGTAATCAGTCAGAACTGCATCTGCATACACACAAGGATTATTAAACAATTTTTGCTGTCACTTTACTAGCAATATAATTGACAGAGTAGATTGCT
Organism: Schistocerca piceifrons; assembly: GCF_021461385.2. Classification (NCBI taxonomy): domain Eukaryota; kingdom Metazoa; phylum Arthropoda; class Insecta; order Orthoptera; family Acrididae; genus Schistocerca; species Schistocerca piceifrons. The sequence goes on from NC_060138.1 coordinate 755,065,332, forward strand.
AATATTTGCTATATCACATTTGCTAATATTTGCTATATCACATTCGCAAGAACGATCTCACTGAAGTAATTAAGTCCATCAAAATGCTTAGAAACTAACCTCTCGTCTGACGAAAACGGTCTAAAGACTGGCAATTTCTTCAGCTCTGTTGACAATGATATTTTGAATTATCACTTTACTGAGTGACTGAAATGTAGTTCAGGTACCTATGAACATAACAATATGTTAGAATTCATTTTCTAAACACGAACTATTACGGTACTGTGCGGCGTAAACGGTCTAAAGACTGGCAATTTCTTCAGCTCTGTTGACAATGATATTTTGAATTATCACTTTACTGAGTGACTGAAATGTAGTTCAGGTACCTATGAACATAACAATATGTTAGAATTCATTTTCTAAACACGAACTATTACGGTACTATGCGGCTACTTACATATTAATTACACTATTAATATTTTCACAATTGTTTCTTTAATACAAAATTAAAGCCAACGGAAGAATAAACGTAAAACATACTTACCAATGACAGGTTTGTTGAGATGCAATTTTCTGTGTGGACAGATGTAACTTTTTCATACGGTGGTACGTCGCAGAAATCGCAGGAGTCACAGAAATCGCAGAAGTAGCAGAAGTCACAGAGATCGCAGAAGTAGCAGAAGTCGCAGAAGTAGCAGAAATCGCGGAAGTAGCAGAAATAGCAGTGGCGGAGGGATACGCGACTTACATTCCTTAACTGCGACTCTTAACTGCGACAAATCACAGTTAAGAATAACAGATACTGAAAAGTAGCATTCACAGAAATCACTGATATCGGAAAATCGCAGTTTAGCCCATCACTACATACCACGTAAATAGAAAGGCCCAGCAACTGCAAGAATTCGAGGTTGTGACGTCATCAAGAAGCGGCAAAGTCAACAGCTGTCTCGTGTTGTATCAAAAATATGTTGGAATAAAAAATCCGTTGTGCTATATAATCTTACGAGATGTTATTTAAGTTCGGTACACACCACTCCTATTGTGCGCTACTAGTTGTGTTTGTGTGAGTTTAAAGCAGCATAATGCACGTTTATTCTGTTTTATCTTCGTTACGGTTGTGAAGTGTTGCGTACGAATAGGTAATGGAAATTACACTGCAGTAAACACGATTCATATGTTCAAGTTTCATAAAGACGATGTAATGACACAAAAACGACTCCACTCATTTAAATATACGATTTCGCAGTTACAATAATTCAGTTATAAGTTCTGTTTTGAATGTAATTTAGTAAAGCATGTCTTAGATTATGGTTTATTATTGTTTTCCGGATCACTTGGCTTAAATGTTTTACAATTAACGTACTTTACTGCTCATTTTCCAGGTGTGACACAGACATTTAAAATATAAACACATTATCTGAGGAGTACCTGCCACAGATGAAAAATCATAACTGCTCCACTTTCAAAACAACGATTTGATTCAGATATCGTGAGAGACACGGTGCCGATCCGTTCAGCCTGCCGTCCCCAGCAGTAGGACCATCCAGAGAGGGACCAGAACGAAATGATCATGGAGGCAGCAGCATTGCGGGAAAGCATCAAGATTAATGAAGCTAACCGGTTTGAGTATTTAAAAACATTTCATATACCAGCCTTCAGGTACAGAAAGATGAAGTTAATGTAATGAAATGAAATGAACATATGGCATTGTTGGCTGGAAGGCCCCATTCGGGGGAGTTCCTTGTTGGTTGACGCCACTTCGGCGACTTGCGAGTCAATGATGATGAAAATGATGATGATGGACACACAAAACCCAGGCCTCCTGCGTGGTAGGCGGTAACGCTACCGCTACGCTACAGAGGCGTAAAGTAATATTTCTACAGAAGAATTGGGAAAAATAATGAAAGAAAGATGTATTAATTTAATGTGTATTGATCTATCTGTGGTCCTGTTACTTAGTGTGTATTATGATAGATAATGATTTGAAAGTGGAGGTCTATTCAAAATGAGTTTCATTGAAAACATTCTAATCACTGAATTTGTTTTTGAAATTGCGCTGGCAACAGAGAATTGTGTGAATGGAACTGACTGTGATGTGCATGCCTCAATGTTTTTGTATAACATATTAGTTGGAAATGTGTGAACTTTTTACTATACGTGCAAAAATGTCCCAGACGATCCTAGAAGTTTATATGCAAGGAAATAACACATTTTTTTAAAAGACATCATCAGCTTTGTTTACAAATGTGACACTGTTGGAAATTTATGATTCCTCTTCAATTTAATGAGGTACATTGGCTGTGAATGTACTGTGCATTTTATTTTCACAGTCAATACACATTAACTGAGCAACATCAGCCCTATCCCTCTCACGTCTTTGTTTTGAAGGGTGGAGTTGGGAAAAACAAATTTTCTCCAATTTGAATTGAGGCATTCCACATTACTCAGCTGAGATCTGTGAGGAAAACCAAGAGCCCTCTGAATGTGTGGAAAGCGACAAGAAATCTGTGCTATGTCCCACGAAAAAACGACTGGCGGATTTGCAAGAGGGGAAGGAGGAGTGAGTGAGCTGACTGAGGTACTTGTGGCACCCATGGGATAACCGTAGAACACAATACTCCTCTGCATAAGCTGGCTTCAGTTGGTCAATCAACACAGCTCTCTGCTTCTGTTTACATTCAGGGCAAAGGTCTTGTCAAATACTGTAATACCTTAAAGAGGCCCCCATATAATGGGGGGAGTGGAGGCCTGAAGCCCCTCCCTTAGCCAGACCAGAAGGCATGTACACAAACCATTGCAACAGAAAACAGGTTTTGCACCATGATGCACAGGGTTCTGTGGAAAAAAGAATTGCATATGCGATAGCAACTTCTGTAAGAAGAGTTCAAAGTCTCCAATAGAAGATAAGGAAGAGGGATGGAGGAAAAATTCACCTGGGGCCCTCAACGTTTCTCTGTAAATGAGCTGGCCGTAGAGCAGTCGATATCCTCTTAACAGTGGTTCAAAGACCCAGAAGAACCTTAGATAAGGTGAACAGGCCAAGAGACAGAAGGCATGCCAGGCCCACTTTGAAAGTACGGGGTAGGTGCTCTACCATCCCATTACTGGTGGGATGGTAGCTCGTAATATCAGTGTGACTACACCCACATAGACGATTAATCTCATCAAACAAATGGCACTCAAATTGCCTACATCTGCCGGTAGTAATAATCTGAGGGATGCAAAATAATGAAAACCAAGAATTAATCAGAGCCTGGACATGCAGGGAGCAGGAACGACTGTGACCAGGACAGCCTCAGGCCACCTTGTGAATCTGTCTGTTGTTGTCACTAGCTAGCAGAATCACAAGAGGTGGCAAGGGTCTCAACAATATCCAAGTGGATGCTTGGAAATCTCCCTGAAGCAGAGATAGGCAGAGAAACATGGAGAGCAGTCTTTGAAGATTTACTGTGTGACAACACCTCGTTCACTATCGATAATCCCTCTGCAGCACCATCCAGATGACCTTATTAGCTACTAATTTAGCGCCAGCGTTGATACCCAGGTGAAAGAAGTTGTGAAAAAAGTAAAAAATGGGGTGGAGCCATTTAGCAGGAATAAGGGGCGAAACTTACAAGACATTTCACACCATACATTTGGGTGACAACCTCGCAGAGGAAGGAGTTCAAGATGGAGATTTATTGATGATAGATCTGCTGATGACGGAAGGGATCTGAATCTTGAACAACCAGGACATCCCAATCAATGGTTGCAATCGACGCAGAATCCTGAGACAAACTGTTGACAATGACATTGTCCTGGCTGGAGATGTGTAACATGCCGGTTGTAAAATTTGCAATGAAATCTGCCTACCGACATTAACAGTGGGAGTTTAGTTCTGTGATTCTGTGAAACACTGATGTAAGGAGCTAGTGATCTGTGGACACAGTAAAAGGGTGCCCCTCAAGCCACAGCTGGAAATGCTTGCTGGCAAAGTACAAGGCCAACACCTCCCTGTCAAAGGCGTTCCAACATTGCTGTTACAGGGACAGATCTTTTGAGAAAAATGCCAGCCGGTGTGGCTGAGCGGTTCTAGGCACTTCAGTACGGAACCACACGACCGCTACAGTCGCAGGTTCGAATCCTGCCTCGGGCATGGATGTGTGTGATGTCCTTAGGTTAGTTAGGTTTAAGTAATTCTAAGTTCTGGGGGACTGATGACATCAGATGTTAAGTCCCATAGTGCTCAGAGCCATTTGAACCATTTTGAAAAATGCCAGAGGTTGCCTGGAAGAGGATACAAGTTGCTGCAAAACAGAGCTGACGCTCGTCTGGGGTGCTTCAATCATTAATAGCGCTGGGTGCCATCACAACTGCATGTGCACGTGGTGCAGCTTTAGCAAGCACAATCTTTATGGAGTTGAAAGCAGTTATGCATGCGAAAATCCATGGGACACGCCAGTTCCCCATTCTGTTTTTGCCATTTGATAAGAGTTTAATCGGTTTTTGAAGGGCATGTAGTGAGGCAAATGATGTCTGTAGTAATTAACCATCATGTGGAGACATCTGAAGGGGGTCGGTGGTGACAGCTGCATAATGTTCACATTTTCAGACAGCAGCTTAATACCAGTAACCAAGTTTGTGCGACATTATGCAAACCAAAAGGCATACTGTTGTGCTCGAAAAATCTGAATGGTTTTGTAATGGCTGTTTTATGTTTGTCCCTCTTAGCTATTGGACTGAGAAAGAGCTTTGGTGCAATCGACTACACTGAAGACAAATGTTTCGGCCACATTGTTGTTGAAAGTCACTTTTGGTACAGGGTATCTGTCCAGGATGGTACAGACATTAACCCTCTCTAATCACCGCAAAAACGCCAAGAACCATTCCCCTCATTTACCACGTGTCGTGGGGAAGATCACACACTGTAGGATCGAACCACTGAACCATCAGAAAGCATTTTATTAAATTCCGACAGAGCCACTACAGTTTATCCAGAGGTAGGCATCTGGGTTTCACAGCAACAGGATGGGTAGTCGTAATGGCAGTGGTTATGCCTAGCTAAGACTGGGTCTTTAAGTGGTGAAAATTTCCGTAATAGCTGGAGGCTAAAGTTATTGTTTGCCATCTCACCACTGGCCACAGGAGAGGGGGTGACGGCGAGACACTGGTCCCACGTGGGGACCATGCAGCGAAGGTCACGTAGCAGGCATGGGCCGCTTCCAGTTGTTGGGAAATGGTGTAGATCCGCCAATGTAGCGAGGCAGTGACCTCATGCAACAACATAATGGCAAACTTTTCCTCCTTGCAGAGAGCTTGGATCTCCAAGATTTGTACAGTCATTAACTGACAACTCTGCTGCCACCCAGCAACAGCAGCATCTACATCTACATCCATACTCCGCAAGCCACCTGACGGTGTGTGGCAGAGGGTACTTTGAATACTTCTATCGGTTCTCCCTTCTATTCGAGTCTCGTATTGTTCGTGGAAAAAAGGGTTGTCGGTATGCTTCTGTGTGGGCTCTAATCTCTCTAGTTTTATCCTCATGGTCTCTTCGCGAGATATATGTAGGAGGGAGCAATATACTGCTTGACTCTTTGGTGAAGGTATGTTCTCGAAACTTCAACGAAAACCTGTACCGAGCTACTGAGCGTCTCTCCTGCAGAGTCTTCCACTGGAGTTTATCTATCATCTCCGCAACGCTTTCGCGATCACTAAATGATCCTGTAACGAAGCGCGCTGCTCTCCGTTGGATCTTCTCTATCTCTACGGATCCCACACTGGTGAGCAATGTTCAAGCAGTGGGCGAACAAGTGTACAGTTACATACTTCCTTTGTTTTCGGATTGCATTTCCTTAGGATTCTTCCAATGAATCTCAGTCTGGCATCTGCTTTACCGACGATCAAGTTTATATGACCATTCCATTTTAAATCACTCCTAATGCCTAGTCCCAGATAATTTATGGAATTAACTGCTTCCAGTTGCTGACCTGCTGTATTGTAGCTAAATGATAAAGGTTCTTTCTTTCTATGTATTTGCAGCACATTACACTTGTCTACATTGAGATTCAATTGCCATTCCCTGCACCATGTGTCAATTCGTTGCAGATCCTCCTGCATTTCAGTACAATTTTCCATTATTACAACCTCTCGATATACTTCAGCATCATCCGCAAAAAGCCTCAGTGAACTTCTAATGTTATCCACAAGGTCATTTATGTATATTGTGAATAGCAACGGTCCTACGACACTCAACTCTTACTCACTCTTACTTCAGAAGACTTCTCTCCATTGAGAATGATATGCTGCGTTCTGTTATCTAGGAACTCTTCACTTCAATCACACAATTGGTCTGTTATTCCATATGCTCCTACTTTGTTCATTAAACGACTGTGGGGAACTGTATCGAACGCTTTGCGGAAGTCAAGAAACACGGCATATACCGGGAACCCGTGTCTATGGCCCTCTGAGTGTCGTGGACGAATAGTCTGTCTTTCACAAAAAGCCTAGCCCAACCTATCACTGCAGACACTGTGTCATTTTGCATTGGTTAGGCACTTCAACTGGTAGAGACAAGTATGCATACAATTTGGCGCTTGTCTTCAGAATTTGAACAGGCACATGGCTTGGAACACCTTGCAGCCTTACCAAAACGTCAGTGAAACGAACACCATTTGCAGCCTTGATTTTCGTGGGTGGGTGCACCCACTGCCTCTTCCTGCTTCTGCAGTCTAGCGTTCAGGCGAGTTAATTCATTAACTAAGAAGCTCATAGATGACTCCGGCGTCGAACTGTGAGATGACGGAGTTGTAAGGCATGATGCAAGGCCATCCAATGCAACTGTCACTGCTGTGCACGTTTCGAGGCCGCCTGCCATTATCTCTGATGCACTGACCTCACATTAATGTCTGTATGAGCAAAGGCAATATCATTAGCTTGTGTATGATTTCGTCTCTAGGCAGATATGTAGAGGCTGACAGAATAGCCTAAACTTGCTGAGGTAAACGACAGAGTTAAAACAGTTTGAGGGATTGTTCTGACAGTAGGCCCTGTCCAGCCAGCAGGAGCAGTGAACAGAGCGCTTGGGAAGAGAAACCATTTGCACTCCCTTCACTATCAATGGTTTTATGCAACTGTGATTCTGCTGGCAGCACAAAATGTTGCAAAATTGTTTCTATTAGAACTGTAGGAGACTGTTGGTGAAACATGTCTGCTAGCTGCTCATGAACACTTAAATCCAATAGTGCAATAACTACCATGAGTTGTTCTATGTCTGACATAATATTGTGGAAATGGAAAATGGCTTCTACCTGTGTTAACCACAACTGAATATTTGTAGGTCAAAAGGAGGGAATCTTGGTGTTGCTGTTGTCCATGTGATTGCTGTTCCTTGCAGTCGCCACAGATTTTGTGATAAAGTTTTGCTGTTGAGTTTGAGGTTCTTCCTATACAGGAGTGAAGTTGCTGTAAGCGATATTGTGAAAGGTTTGTAGCAATACATTTGTAGATAATAATTGTTCAATTTGGTGTCATCACTGTGAGAAATTTATTATTTTCTCTTCAATAAAAGGATGAATGTTGGATGTGAATGCATCATACACTTTATTTTCACAATTAATGCTAATTAACTGAACTCATGTATAAACTCCGCAGTACAATGCAAGACATAGAACCAAACTTGACTATCGAAGAAAACAAGATACAAAGATTACATACACTTTTACAAAAGATCCTTACACTTTAATGCTTACACTTTTTCGGCTTGTGTGATGTTGCTCAGTAGTCATGTTATATATGCTATGCGCGAAATTAATCAGTTATGCGTTCTTCATTGTTTTTGTTTCAGTTCCACATAAACGACTATTGATTGTTTCCTAATCTCAATCCAGCATCAGCTCAAAAATTGCTGATTTTACGAGCCACTCAATTCTTCCGGTGTTGCCTGCTTCATATTACGATCGACACTTGGCTATGATGTCAAGATGCGGTTGTTTGACTTGTCCCTAGGTGATGGGAAACCCAAAATCGCAAGGCGCCAGTTATATTGCTGTTAGTCATTGCAGAAGGTAATGTGGGATGCCAGTCTACTTTTGGCTCCAGATTTTACCCCCACCACTATCCCACAAGTCCCCCATAATGGCCACAAGGTTCACATATTTACTTAATTTCTTTTCAGCTTCGAGTTTGTGAGTGACTATAGTAGTGTCAAAAAACGGTCGTCAACCCTTGTTTAGCACTTTCTAGAGCTGTATGAGGAACATCCTAGGTAGTACAACCACAAATGTGTGTCATACGAAGACAGAAATCAGAGATGTGCAGCATTATGTGGAACAGTGCATACTATGAGAGAGTTCGTGGGTATGGCATCACCAGATAGATCTCAAGTGGAGAGACATCATCCTCCACAATAACAGTTTTCATTGGAGTGCTTAAGTTTCGTCCTTCAATTTGAGCTTTAAAGCGAGATCATGAAAATACTCCACCACCAGACTACCTCCCAGCAGCACCTGAGTCTATAAATGACATCTTGGCAAGAAAAGTGATACAAGTCGAAAAATGGCAATTTTTAGTTTGTCACTGATAAATGGGTGTGAAGTGCCGCAAATGTACAAAAAATATAAGGAAATTTAATGCCAACAATACTTACTTAAAATTTAAAGGAAGCTTATACTACTTCAGTATAATTTTTGTAGAATTTATTCTTTAATACAAGTTCTTTCAGGCATTAAATTTTTGAGTTGTGTCACTTTTCTTTCTAAAGCTAGCAAAATGATACTGAAAGCTCCTTTCTAGTTATAAAACGTGGAAACAGTGTTTTGTGGACAGCAGGTCGTTATGTGCTTCGCATTATCTGCACCAACACAGCCAGGGAAACTCCATCTTGTGACAAAACAGAGCTGTTTTCCTCCATTCATTTTCCATGTGAGGCATCTGAAAAGAAAGTAAGAGGCACATATATATTTTTATTGTACTTTGAATGAACCAAATGTAGCACCAATATATGTTGATAATAGCTGTAAAATGTACTTTTATTTTCATGATAAATGTGATGTGCAGTATTCTGTACTGAGTACAACAGTAATAGTCAGCAGTAACAGTTACTTCCATATACAATGTGTTTAGCTGTGACTGTAACAAGCAAAATCTGTCTATGGTAATTTATTATCTTTCTGTGTTACCAATGTTTAACTTTTTTATTTTTAGGACCTGCAGAACCAGGCTGCAGACAAAAACTAGGATAAAGATGACATTGGCGGATTTGAGGTCTGGGTACATGATAGCAGTGCACTTCCATCACCAATTAATCTAAGTGAGGCTCCAGCACCTAAGAAAATGTATAGTGAAAGATGAGGACCCACACGAAAAGAGAAGCAGAACCACAAATCTGTTTCAGTGAGAGAAGTTCTCTTGTCTTTGCAACAGTTAGCTGCACGAAACAACCAAGTCAATGTATTCCAGATTTGGGCAGACAGTGGGTGCTCACTTACAGGGAATGCCAGAAGATACTACCCTGGAATGCCAGGCAGACATAATGACTGTTTGATGAAACAAAAGAGTAGGGTATTACAAGAAAAAGCAAAATGTATCCACACCCTCCACATCTTCTACTGTATAGACAGAAACAGCTGAGGTCGTTCACATTGGCACATCTTCTACTGTATGGACAGAAACAGCTGAGCTTGTTCACATTGGTGAGCCACCAGTTATGTTCAGTGGGAGTGGCAAAATAGTGAATAATTTGTTACTGAGTCCATACAATATGAGAAATGAATAATTTGGAGAAATTTTTAATATTTGTTCTTTCACATTCTTTGTTGCGCACTTACCCCCTATTGACATACAGTGCACTGAATTTATAACTGGAAAGAGTAACTGTTTCTGCCAGACAGGTTAGTGAATGAATGCTTTAACTTGTACCATGGCCATTGAGTAGTGCACAGTGCAAAATGATAGTTCTGGTACATTATGTGTGATGTACCCCAGCGTCTTAGAAATAAATGTAAAGCATTACAAGGAAAAAGCACCTTGAGAGTAAATTATCTTTACCTGTACCTGTAGTGCCTAGTATAAGGCGTCAAGTAGTTCACAAGGAAACTTGGAAACAGTTGTTTCCAGGGTGTGGTAAGTATATTGCAGTGACAGAAACGAGTCTTCTGTTGAAAGGTATTGTAGTGTAACCTGCAGTTTGATATGTGCAGCAACTGCATCAAGCATGTGCATATCAGCCCTTTGAACTGAGCTGACTAAGGAACTCACTTACCTGTCCAACAGCTATGCTTTCTTTTCCTTTGCTTCAAGCATTCGATATTTACCGTATGACAATTTGTGCTACAAAGTGTACACCTACACAAGCAATTTACATTGATACTATTTCGAAAACTATGCACAGCAGAATCTGTTCCCTGCAACTGTAAATGGCTACTGGTATTGAAACTTTAAGTCACCAGACAAATGGTGCCTCAAATCACAGCATGTGTAAACACCACTTAATGTACGCAATCACAATTTCCAATACTGGAATCCATACGTTTTCAACCACTCATATCTGGATGACCAGTTCATGTCAACGTCTACATATATTCTGTGCCAAACACTGTCAACTGCATAGGAAAGGGCTCTTCTCATTTCATTCACTTTGGTAGTCATCTGAAACACTCTTACAGCACAGTGGCATGTCAATGATTTTCTGTGCCCTGTTTCGTTGCTCTTCATCACAAGTCATCCTAGGCTTCCATTTCAGCAAAATAATGCCCACCCATACGTGGAGAGAATTTGTACTGTTTCTCTTTTTGTTTCCCAAACACTACCTTGGCCAGGGAAGACGCCACATTTCTCGCCAATTGAGAATGGAGCATTATGGGCAGCTGTGTCGAATACCTCAGATAAGTCCACAAAAATTCTGTTCACATGATCACTTTGTCCAGTGCCTCAAGAAGGCCTTTTGTAAACTGTTCAGTAGCAGATTCTGTCCTTCTTCCAGACCTGAAATAGTGCTGTTCATTGCAAAGAAGGTTAACTTTACTTAGGTACTTCATCAGTCTATTTTTTCGTTAGGTTTTCAGTAATTTTGGAAATGATGAACAGTGAAGAGATTGGCCTATAGTTTTCAACATTTTTTGTATCACTATTTTCAAGTGTAGGTGTTACTTTAGCTTGCTTTAGGTACTCAGAAAAACAAACAGATTTCAATCAAACATTGATTATGTTTGTCAATGGAGCTTTTACGGTCTATGCACATTCTTTAAGAACACAAGCTGGGATTTCGTCTAGACCTGTTAATATTTTGCTTTTTGATTGGCATATAACTTGTGCCACCCCTCTCTCTCTCTCTCTCGTTACTATATAGAGTACTATTGAGTTTGGTGGCTGGTCCTGGGTGGATAAGACATATGTGGCTGAAAATTTCCGTTGTAATTTCTTAACAATGTTGCTAAAGTAAATTTTCACACAGTTTGCTATTTTTTGAGTGCATTCTTCGACTGTCTTCATTTTCATTTTGTGAATTCAAATGTTTTTTCCCAGCATTTGCTACCACCCATTTCATGATATTCCAAGCTGCTTTGCTTTTGTTTTCTGCCTGCAGTAGTATTTAGTAGCTAGTAAACTTTTTACCACCTAGCAATACCTTCCTGTAAATTCTCCTATAGTTTTTACAAAATTGTAGAAAGGCTTTGTCACTCTGTCTATTTTTTATGTTAGCAACATACCAAAGAGTTCCAGAGGATTTTTTGATACTCCTTGTCACTAGTATATTTCTTTCTAAAGTTTCAATGGAATGCAATGTTTTTGGAATGCTTCTTCAAATTTTAGTTGAAATATGGATATGAAATCGTTAAACACATTTTTCACATACACTTCCTGCCACCCTTCATAATGTGTCTTGAATGAAACTTCATGCAGGTTTTACTTTGAGAAAACCCTTTCTACACTTTTAATTCCAGAGACTTTTCTTCACAAATATTTGCTTTTAATATCTGACACAGATGATCTGATAGGCATATAACTTGCACATGTGTGTACGATTTTTTCATATTTATTATTGTTGTTACATGGTCTATCAATGTAGAAGATTTCTTGAGTAGTCTAGTAAGGCAATGTAAAAGTGTAGATATCCTAGAACTGTACAGAATATTAAAGTTTGCATTGCTGACATCAACTGACTTCATCATATTGATATTTAAATCTCCATACATGAACATGTTTATTTTTGAACAAAATACCTTAGCTAGTGTCGGAGGTAGTTTTGAGATAAAAATGTCCATACCACCTCCGGGGTGCTGGTACACACAGAATAAAATTAAGTTTTTCTACGTGCTATGTTCTTTTACTTCAACAGAGGATAGTTCAAAATGTCTATCAACACTTAATGCAGTAAGATCATTTCTGTTTTTAGATGAAGTACCTCTTTTCACTTAAATACATTAACCCCACCTTTCATGGAGAGTAAACAATACAAACAAGGAAGACCATATGAGGTTAGAGCTAATTACTGTGTTCAGTAAGGCATACAACTTATAAAATAAATAAATAAATAAAATAAAATAAAATATTGATTATTAATTATGCATGATAGTGATTGGTTGTAATTAATATTTGCTTATCTGGAATGTGGACGTTTCATTATTTGGTATCAGATGCTTGACAATGGCTTTTTCATAAATGCAATGTTATTCATAGTTGACCATGAAATGAGACTCAAATAATCGGACTTCGTATTTAAATCATTTCCAAAGACTGCTGCAGTAGGTGCGGACTCAAAATTTCAATATTAGAATAATTTGCCTGCCATGTCAATACGTCGTACAGAGGTGACTGTCTACTAAACAAAAAAAAGTTTACACAGTTAGTTAAATCAGATATATTCAACGAATAAGCCTACAGTTAAATAATTCTACTTACTTTCATAAATATAAATTCTTTACAGATTCGAGTGCCTAGTAAGATTGCAACACGCAGTGTTCTTATATAACATCAAATATGGTGGTGTGCCAGTTAATAAAATATACGTGCTTCCAGCCTCAGCTATTCTACAAGACCTCCTTCTTCTTAATGAAACATAAGAGTGTCATAATTGTATTTTGTTTTATCAGCGGCATAGCGCTGCAGTTCTGTGCCATAGGCTTTATTTATTTGTCAGAGATTAATTATTTAATTAAGATTTCGCGTTTCCGAGGAAACTCACGCACGGCATGCAAATGTGCCTTTATATTGCCCCCTGAATTGCGAGGCGAAAGGACACACCTGCTGGCGAGCAATTCACCTAAAGGCACAAGAAAATCTAAGTTATCTACAACTATTTACATGACATACATTATACAGTATATTATATACAAAATTTGAATGACACGCGTGCGCCGTGAAAGTTCTTATGTTGGCAAAATAGAGTGCGCGCATGCGCAGAAGCGTCTATGTGACTTCGGCACTGCCGTTATATCGTAAATTTAGATCATGCGGCACAGTATTACAGTTCATATTGTCTGTGTGCGCGTGCGTTTCTTAGTCGTTGCATAAAGAAAATATTCCACCAAGATTATATATGAAGAGTACATTCTACGGCAGGTAACTTAATTTTAAAATAACAATATTTGTTACAATACAATACAACTTTAGATTGTTGAATGTTCTTAGTTACATAGTATTGCATTGAAATGCTTCAAAGAAAAATGTCTTTTTGTTTTAGGTGCGTTGACCTATACACATCGTGTCGTTATTACAGTTTATATTCATCTGCTGCACAATAATGTTTCACAGGTTAGTGTCGTCGTGGTGAAGTTTTTTGATCACAGTAACATCGCTGTATAAACCGTAATTGATACGTAAGCACGTCCATTTCCTATTTCCATTATAGTCATTGTGATGCAGTTCGTTGTGACAAAAAGCATTGTTTATTACAGATCGGTTGTGACCCATCGGGTAATTGGTCCATATACAGTTCGTTTTCGATATTCCTTGGAAGCTTGGTTGCAGAACCTCGGACGTCGATCCTTGGACAGTCCAGGTAAGTGTGTCCATCACATTTCGAGAACATTCCATTCCCTGAAGTTCCAACCAAAATTCTTCCACTCGTCGTGTTGTTTTCTGGACAGGCACGTTGTGACCATTTAATCCAGTTAACATCTTGAAGTTAGATACTGAAGTAATGTCACTAGACGAGGCACCAATTATGCACTTCACATTTTCAGTTTTTTGCTAAATATAGCACACCTAAATGTTTGCAGTCACTTATCAAAGAAACCGTTCATCGCGTTTACAAAGGTACGATGCATGATGAATGTCATTAACAGTTTCTTTCACGTAGGTTTCTGCGTAGTTGCAGACTTAGTAATGTACGTTAATGTCCGTGAACAGTGGTTCACTATGCACTTTTTTTTTAAGTTTTTCACATTTTGGCACTCGTTATCGTTCAAATTTTCACATAGAAACAGTTACATTATACATCATTTTTTTTAAAAAACATAAGTAATCATACACATACACGTCACATATTTTCTTAGCATAAATATAATACAGTTACACATAAACATGTTTACATCATCATTACATAGTTATAAATTATTACATTATGTCACATTTGATTACATGAATTGCAGATTTTTACATTCTCTTTAACGGTTTTGCTGGGACTTTATCGATGTTTTTTGTGATGTCATCTGAAATTAAGATAGGTTAGACACAACATTCATTACATCAGTAGGCAAGACCAGGCGTTTTCACTACTTAATAAATATTTAAAATAATAAGAGACGGAAAACTGTTAGATTCCTCGCGTTTTGTGCGTGTGTGTATAGTGTCTGTGTGGCCTTGGCTACTGGTAGATGCTTTTCTTGCTGAGAGATGTACGTCTAATCTATTTCTCGAAGTAAAAGATCCTTTCACAGATGACGTCTGTCGGTTCGTCAGGTGTCATACCAAGTCAGTGGTACCTACAGTCACAAATGTTCCGAGAAAAATTAATATATCATTCACTGCTACGGAATCACAAATTTTACCTTAATATTCAGTCTTCTTGGTAGTGCCGCGGCGTTGAAAGAAAAGTTCTTCTGTCTTCAACTGCGTCACTGGTACAGCTGAAATGAAAATTTCTATATTACTTATTATCTATGTTGTAATTTGTTTTAGTTCTTGCCACACAGCAGGTCGTTGAGATAACGGTACGTTATATGTTTTGTGGTAGAAGATCATGTGAGGCTTAACTTCAATCTTGTAGTCATACATGTTGATAACACCTGATCGTTTGGTAAAAACATGTAAATATTTGGATAGCACCTCCTGTAGTTTCATACGTTCATGTCCACTGAGAGCTGTAGCTTCATTTATCTTATTATCAATCAATGTTTTCAGGTCCATTAGCTCTGTGTTAGATGAGTGTGTGTGCATGTCTTGAATGTCATTGTCAAGTACTAACTGAACTTTGTACCCTGTAGAGTGTTTGTCATGCTTTAGAGTTCTCCTGTCAAAATCAATAATAATTACACTGCCTTTATCATTTAAAATACCTTTGGAGAAGTCTATAATGCTGTCCTTCTCGCTCATAATATCTAATCCTAATATGCAATTTGTCACAAGGTTTTGTACAACCAGGAATGGCCATTGTACGGTTCCATTACCTATTTTAATGTTTACAAAAACTTGCTTCTTAACCCTACACGACTTATTACCTAGAGCAGTAGTTATTTTACAGCTTTAGGCGGGAAACTCAGGCACAGGCTCCAATTCACACATCTTTTTATAGAAATTAAAAGACAAAACACTCACAGCTGCACCTGTATCTAAGATAACAGTAGTTGGAATCCCACCTACTACACCAGTAGTAGAGGCTAAAACAATTTCATTTGTGTTTGAATGACATTGTGTACTGTCTTGCAAAAGTTCATCTGATATATTCTCATTGTGGTTGTAACTTATAAATAAAACAGATAGTTTTTGTTTATAATTATTAGGCATATCAATATTTTGTTGTTCAATGGTGGTGTCAAATAACTGATTAACATTGAAGTCGCCCCCCAAGAATTCTTCAGCCACGACCCGGGGCATAGAAATGGCTGTTTATAGTTTGTTGGATTAGCATTTGTATTAGGTACTGACAGAGATTGAGGTTGTGTATCAGGTGTCACATCTATTATATTCACATTCGGATATTGCCTGTTGTGATCTCCAAACTTTTGCAGTTGTTGTTGCTGTTGCGCATTATGACTTACCTGTCGGTCGTAAGGTATGCTCCAATTTTGTCCTGGTGGCTGCTGTGGTATAGCAGTGTTTGAATGAAAGTATTGATCGCTACGAGTCCAGCCTTGATGCTGTCTTGGCTGGTAGTTATTATTATTTCTATTTCTGTTTGTGTTTTTGTTGTTATATTTGTATCCGTTGTTGTTATTACCGCGATACCTTTTGTATGGATTGCCGCATGAAGTGTTATTACTGTTGTAACTGTTGTTTGTATTGGAATACGCGTGTTGATTTTGATTTCCGTATTGAGACGGCATGTGAGTTTGCTGTTTTTGCTGTACCCCGTATCCAACTGTCGGCGCGCCAGAATTGAGTTGGCAAGCTTGCATGTTTTGCATACCACTATTATAAACTTTGTGGTTGCTGTTTCGCCGCGCGAAGCGCTGATCTTATAGTAACATGTCAACTGAATCTAAAGCTGTTAAAAAATAATCTGGAGTGTCATCCGGAATATGTAACAGTTTTTCTTTAATGTTGAAAGGCAATTTGGCCTTCAACGCACAGAGTATATCACGTGTTGCGACTGGTTCGAAATGTCCCATGTTCAAGTATTTTTCAAAATATCTGCGTAAGTTACCATTTTTACTGTTAAAAGTTTCAGGTTCTAAAATTTGTCTTCTGAGTCGCTCCTGGACGGATTGCGACCAGAATTTGTTCAGAAAGGCACGCTCAAACTCACTGTACATGGTACATACGTCAGCTTGACTGTATGCCCAGACAGCTGCATCGCATTGGATGTAACCGACAATATATGAAATCTTTTTCCGGTCACTCCAAGTGCGTGGAAATGCGTTACTAAAAGACTTAAGAAAAATCACCGGATGAATGGTTCGTTTTTCTGGGATAAAAGTCTGAAATTGCCTGTGTTTTATTAAGCTTTCTTCTTCCTTTGCATTATGATATAGATTTGTTCTACTGTAATTACTCTAATGTTCAGATGGCGAGTAATTACGGTAATGTTGCTGTGGTTTACCATGATGATAGCTTGTGTTTGTGTTTGCACGACGTGGTATGTGTTGTTGTCGTGGTGTGTTTTGTTCTTGTGTGTTTGTCGTGTGCGATATGTGTGCGTCATACTCGTATGTATTTTGGTTTCTGAACTGTACATTTTGACTGATATTTTCGTTACGTTCAGACTGTGGTTGATCCGTGAATTGTTTCATTGGTGCAGTGACAGGCTGTACTGCATCACTAATCAGCTGTTTGATATATTCCGCTACGGAGTCGTGCATAATTGTTGGTAAGTTTACACGTATGCATCTGTCAAAATGGTTGTCTTTGTTCATGAAATTCCTTATTAATATTTTGAAAATGAGCTGTGGCATCAGATTGTAATCTGTCAGTCAGGTGTTGTTCAACATCGTCAAATGTATTCTGCATGTCAGTAATTCGTTTTTCAAGGTTGTCATGTACTGAACGATATGTTTGAATTTGTTCAGTAAGAGCTTCACACGTGACATTAAGGTTTTTTACTTGTGTCTGTAAAAGTGCTACATCACTTGTAGTCTTTTCTTGTATCGTATTAAGCTTGGAAAATTTCTTACTGAGTTCAGTCATCTGTTTGGTCAGTGTGGCGTCTATAAGTTATACACGTTTACATAAAGTGTCATTTCCTGTCTTGATTGCTATGAGATCAGATTTAATTTCGTCATTTTGTGTCTTTAACTGTTCATTTTTTGTCTTTAAGGTCGCCATATTTTCTGCGTTTTGTTTCATTAGCATTTGTAACATATTGGCGATGTTTACTGTTTGCAAGGTCACTGCCCCCGCTGCGTCATTAGACGTGACATCATGTATTAACATGGGCTCTGACTGAGACTTTGAAATTTTTGTGGTGGACGGCCTATTGTCAAAATTTCCATTAACACTTGCGTCAATATTTGATGAATCGTCACTACTGGTTGCTGTCGTAAAGTCATTTTCAAACATTTGTCTCGCGTCCGAGTCGGATTGCGTCTGAATGGTATGTCTTTGCTGTTCCATCCTTGCGTATTGTTTTCTAGTTATGACCATGCCACACATAAGATATGCTTCAAGAAAATAAAGTTTGACACTGGTTTTAAAATAAAATGCAGTTGAACATGAATCGCTCGTAGCAACAATGGCTGTTCGTTAATTTAAAAATGTGAACTGAATAACGGATTATTCTTAATGGCTGCTGGCCATGTTACAACGTATCATACAGAAGTCGGCCATATTGTACACTCGTGTACTGGTATTGTTGCAGAAGTTATTGTTTAAGGAAAAGCACTGAGAATGAAATTTATCACTGAAAACTGCTACGCGCGAAAGAAATACTATAGAATCTACTGTGGAGCTAATACACTGAATTATGCGTCTGGTCAAGCCTGCCAATGCAAAGATGCTGCGTCGTACCTTATTTTGCTGGAAGCTTCGTTGCATCTTCCCGCAAAATTTTAGAATTGGAAAATATCTTCAGATTTTTGTTATTTCTCATATATTCAAGTCCAGGTCCAGAAAGTTGATTTTTCACATGAAACAAAGAGAACAATGTAACAAATGACAAAATTACAAGTCTGACACGCAGTCGCCAATATAAAATAAATAAATAAATAAAATAAAACAAAATATTAATTATTAGTTATGTATGATAGAGATTGGTTGTAATTAATATTTGCTTATCTGGAAGGTGGACGTTTAATTATTTGGTATCAGACGCTTGACAATGGCTTTTTCGTAAATGCAATGTTATTCGTGGTTGACCATGAAATGAGACTCAAATAATCGGACTTCGTATTTAAATCATTTCCAAAGACTGCTGCGGTAGGTGCTGACTCAAAATTTCAATGTTAGAATAATTTGCCTGCCATGTCAATACGTCGTACAGAGGTGACTGTCTACTAAACACAAAAAAGTTTACACAGTTAGTTAAATCAGATATATTCAACGAATAAGCCTACAGTTAAATAATTCTACTTACTTTCATAAATATAAATTCTTTACAGAATCGAGTGCCTAGTAAGATTGCAACTCGCAGTGTTCTTATACAACATCAAATATGGCGGTGTGCCAGTTAATAAAATATACGTGCTTCCAGCCTCAGCTATTCTACAAGACCTCCTTCTTCTTAATGAAACATAAGAGTGTCATAATTGTATTTTGTTTTATCAGCGGCATAGCGCTGCAGTTCTGTGCCATAGGCTTTATTTATTTGTCAGAGATTAATTATTTAATTAAGATTTCGCGTTTCCGAGGAAACTCACGCACGGCATGCAAATGTGTCTTTATAAACTGAGCTGTCTAGCGTTAGCAAATTTGCTTCTACTTGTGGAACATTGTTTTTAATGGATTGTATGTTTTGGTGGAAGACTGTTAAAAATTTAGTTGTACATATCGTGGTGCCCTCCCCCTCCTTGTTCTTGAGGTTATAAAAATGCTTCAGATAGAATGGAGGCACTCTTTTTCACCTGCTTTCTACACTGCACCTTTCACATGGTGTTGTGTCCTCTTGTTCTTGTGGTGTTGCTCCTGTGTCATCTAATGCTACTGTTGTTGTTATGTAGATGTGCAAGTTGTGACCATATCCTCTTCATCGTCAGGAATGGTTCTAGGTCTTTTACTTGTATTGCTTGTGCAGCAGCTATTGTTACAGCTGTTTTTCCGTTGACACTTACTTCTGTAGCTGATGTTTCTTCATGTTCTATTACTGTTGCACCTGGATTCATTAGTAGGGATGGGTTTTCCAGAATTTTGCGGGCCTTTGTTGTTCAAGATATTTTGTAGGTCTCCTTTGCTGTCATATTTCTCACTTCTGGCAAAAATACTTGTCACAAACATTTTGATCAGCTGGCTGAGTAATGATTTGCCCATGTAGTTTCATTTTCAGCTAGTTTCATGTTCCACATATCATTTGCACAATAGATCATAATGCTACAAGTATGAGTCATCTTACACAAATTTTAATAGAGTCCACAACAAAACTCTGTCTCGAAATTTGGTAGGAGATCCAAAGAGATTCTGGTCATATATAAAGTACATCAGTGGTGAGATACAAACAATACCTTCACCGCACAGTAACAACGGTGATGTTATTCATGACAGTGCCACTAAAGCAGAGTTACTAAACACATTTTTTTCCGAAATTCCTTTACAAAAGAAGACAATGTAAATATTCTAGAATTCGAAACAAGAACAACTGCTAACATGAGTAAATTACAAGTACATATTCTTTGTGTAGCGAAACAGTATAAAATATTTAAGGTAGGAAGGCAAGGCCCCTTGTATACCAGTCAGATTCCTTTCAGGGTATGCTGAAACAATACTCCATACTTAGCAATCATATACTACTGTCTGCTCATAGAAAGCTCTATACCTGAAGACTGTAAAGTCGCACAAGTCACACCAGTACTCAAGAAACATTTTCAGTTTGTCACGAAAACGAAGAAAAATCATGAAATCATCAATGTAAACATGAGTTGATGTGGCACGGATAGCTTAACTTCGGATTATAGCAGACGTCGACACAGTTCCTCCCACCTTCATCAATGTCAAAACTTTTTCTCTCGAAGCTTGATGATGGCCTGATGTCATGTGATGTTGTTCTGTGTGGTTCACAGTCTGTGTAAACGCCGCCATTTGAAATGCATTGTGGAATGTTTGGATTGACATGTCAATGTGATGTTTTGTTCCATTTCATTAAGTGTGAATCAGACTGTGTGTAGTAGTTTCTCTCTCTTTAGCAGTTCCTTAACAGTGATTTTATACTGTGGAGGGTCCTCCCATCACGAACTGTTCTACTAGATACATATCTACCCAGTACACAATCAACTATTCTTTTAATCTTGAGTCATATTTCCTCCTCATGTCCCTGTTCTGAGCTAGACGATTCAAGTTCTACACCATGAAATAACACAACTGCTTCTTTATGTAATTTACTGAAAACGAAAGTCTTTCTACCTGTTTTAGTTGCCCTTTGTGCTTTGGTAATCACTGTTGCTACAACTGCTTCATGATCACTAATACGAAGTGGACATCCTCTATTTATTGGCATTATATGAAATATATTTACATCATGAATGAGATTCTGAACCATCTGTTCTAGGTGTTTTTCAGAGAAGGCATTTAGTAATGTTTCACATGAGTCTTGTCTTACCCTCCACTAAAAAAACTGTAATTACACTAATTGTTTCTTGGATGATTACAGTGTGACTGGGTAACTTACATACTAGTGTGTGGACAATTTCTTTAAAGTTGTAGATTACATTAGGAGATGGCCCTGGTGGCTCATAGATGGATTCAGTTATAATTTTATGCCCACCCCTTATACTAGTCTTGTCCGATCAGTCTGATGTGCAGCTTTGGTTTTACCTTGGTAGATTTGAGTTTCTTGTCTGCAACAAGTGTACCATCTTCATTTTCCACTAGCCTATCCTTTCGAGAAACTCTTAAATTTTCTACAGTAATCTCGCTGCTGTCATCTTCGGCTCTGAAACAGTTTTTGCGTCTTGCTAGTCTGTATTTTATTATTTTCCTTCGTCTTTATGACAAATTGCAAATGTTCCACAACAACATGGAAATTTTCTCCCTTGGCTCTATGTAAGAGAGACAGTTTGTTTGAAGATGAATACTTATTTTGGTTTTAAAATGCTGAATGGACCTGATGCCAACACTGAGTACAAGTAGAAATTTGTAAATAAGATTTTATTAATAGCCTATTATTAAATGAAATCGTTAGCTCTATTGAGGGACAAAAGTGCGTTTGTTAGCAGTGTTTGATACATAGGGGAAAGACGTAATGGATAAGAGAACAGGCTCTATGTTTTCCTTATGAATATTGTGATGTATGTGTGTGTGTACTTCTACTAGCAATAGATAGGGGAAAGACATAATGGATAAGACAACAGGCTCTATGTTTTCCTTATGAATATTGTGATGTATGTGTGTGTGTACTTCTACTAGCAATAGATAGGGGAAAGACATAATGGATAAGACAACAGGCTCTATGTTTTCCTTATGAATATTGTGATATATGTTTGTGTGTACTTCTAATAGCAAATAAATGTTGATATTTCGAAATATTTTTTGCTTTTCAGAAGTTTGCCATATAAAATTCATGAAGGAAATCTGTTATGAAGTTGGCTTTGCTATTAATAAAGTTTATCGTTGTTAGTTCCTCTATTCCAATACTATATTCTAACTTTTTAAAATCACAGATGGTACCTGAAAACGTCACTTTAAACATTCAGTATTTCTAGTATGAGCCCTCAACATTTGACAGTGACATAGCCTGATGTCCTGTCTCGTTCTGTTGATGTCTAGCATGAAGTGGTATTTAGTAAGATTTGGTGTAGAGCTCACATTCTTAAACAGTGTTCAAGATGGGGTCACACCAATGTTTTCTAAGCAAGCTCCTTTGTAGGTTCATTGCCGGTCAACTCAAGTCTACCATTTACTTTACCTGTGACTGAGCCTATGTGATCATTCCATTTCATATGCCTACAAGCTGTTATGCCCAGATATTGTTTTGAGTTGACTAATGCCAACTGTGATTTATGACTACTTCAGTCTCAGTGTACTATGTTTTAGCGTTTTTTGAAGTGAAAATTTTACGTTTCTGAACATGTAAAGCAGGTTGCAATTCATTGCACCAGTTTAAATTTTTATAAAATATATCTGAATATTTATACAGTCCTTATAACTGCATCACACGTAAAAATCCTATGTTTAGTATCAAAGTCATCGACCAGGTCACACATCTACACCTTGAACAGCAGCAATCCTTACACAGATCCCTGGGGCATGCCTAAAGCTACTTCTGTCTCTGTCAATGACACTCCATCCAAATCTGTCAATGAAGCTCCATTCAAGATGATATGCTACATCCTGCCTACCAGGGGTCTTCAAACAAGTCACAAATTTAGTATGATGCCCATACTGACCCTACGACTTATTTTAGAAGCTAGATTAAGGAAAGGCAAACTTACGTTTCTAGGATTGGTAGACTTAAAGAAAGCTTTTGACAATGTTGACTGGAATACTCTCTTTCAAATTCTGAAAGTGGCAGGGGTAAAATACAGGGAGCGAAAGGCTATTTACAGTTTGTATAGAAACCAGATGGCAGTTAAAAGAGTCGAGGGACATGAAAGGGAAGCATTGGTTGGGAAGGGAGTGAGATGGGGTTATAGCCTCTCCCTGATCTTATTCAATCTGTATATTAAGCAAGCAGTAAAGGAAACAAAAGAAAAATTCGGAGTAGGTATTAAACGCCATGGAGAAGAAATAAAAACTTTGAGGTTCGCCAATGACATTGTAATTCTGTCAGAGACAGCAAAGGACTTGAAAGGGCAGTTGAACGGAATGGATAGTGTCTTGAAAGGAGGATATAAGATGAACATCAACAAAATCAAAATGAGGATAATGGAATGTAGTCGAATTAAGTCGGGTGATGCTGAGGAAATTAGATTAGGAAATGAGACACTTAAAGTAGTAAAGGAGTTTTGCTATTTAGGAAGCAAAATAACTGATGATGGTCGAAGTAGGGAGGATATAAAATGTAGACTGGCAATGGCAAGGAAAGTGTTTCTGAAGAAGAGAAATTTGTTAACATCGAGTACAAATTTATGTGTCAGGAAGTCATTTCTGAAAGTATTTGTATGGAGTGTAGCCATGTATGGAAGTGAAACATGGACGATAAATAGTTTGGACAAGAAAAGAATAGAAGCTTTCGAAATGTGGTGCTACAGACGGGTGCTGAAGATTAGATGGGTAGATCACATAACTAATGAGGAGGTATTGAATAGGATTGAGGAGAAGAGAAGTTAGTGGCACAACTTGACTAGAAGAAGAGATCGGTTGGTAGCACATGTTCTGACTTATCAAGGGATCACCAATTTAGTGTTGGAGGGCAGCATGGAGGGTAAAAGTCGTAGAGGGAGACCAAGAGTCGAATACACTAAGCAGATTCAGAAGGATGTAGGTTGCAGCAGGTACTGGGAGATGAAGAAGCTTGTGCAGGATAGAGTAACATGGAAAGCTGCATCAAACCAGTCTCAGGACTGAAGATCACAACAACATCAGCCCATATGGTCGAATTTCCTTAGTAACAGATGGTGTGGTGCTGAGTCAAATGGGTTTCAGAAGTCAAGAAACTGTATCTACCTGACTGCCATGATCCATGGCTTTCAAGATGAGACATGATGTAATGGTGAGTTAGTTTGTATCTGATCGATATTCTTGTAATCCGTGCTTGTTGGAATGTAAGTGTCACTCAATTCGAGATGTGTAATTACATTTGTGCTTAGGTTATATTATAATATTTTACAACAGATAGAGGTAACATGTACTGGACGATAGTTTGATGGGTCTCTTCTGCTACCATTCTTGTAGACAGGTTTGACTTGCACTTTCTTACAACTACTGAAGAATGTTGTTTGTCTGACAAAGCTGCTGTATACCATGGTTGAGTGAGAGGCTAACTGAAGTGTAAATTTTATGTAGAATCAATAGCAATACCATAGGTTCAGGGGCATGCCATGGGGTTTCAGTACTCATGTAAATTTAAAATATTCCACCTCCTCATATGCTCTTAAAATCCCTATTTTTTAAAGTATTTATTTTTTAAAGATGCAATCATAATCATAGAACGAAGCTACTTCTCTAAAATCATTAATCTTTGCTTCAAACCTGTAACATTTTATAAGTATCAATATAATGTGCATCAAAACAGGGAAACAGAAAACATTAAATGTTACAAATTTCAGTACATAAATTGCATTTATTTCAAACCTTCTGGATTTTCTTCTTGCAGACTGTTCAGGTACCTTGTTAAAAATTTACATTTATTTTTCTTCCAATTGATAAATTTGCTAGGTTACTTTACCTTTCCTGGCTCTTAATCGCTGTCTGATAGGCCTTTATTAGCTTTCATTTGTCAAAATTTCTTTCACAAGTAACATTTGACACAGTGATCGTTTAAAAAATTCTTAGTGCCACAGCAAAGTTAATTATTAAAGTGTTTTCATAATACAATCTGACAGCCAAATCCAGAGACACAAATTCTTATTAAGACAACGTAAATAAACTTCTTTAGTCAACGCTCTGGTCATTCGCTCCTCTGCTAATAAATGCTTAGTATAATCTTCTACATATACATACATCCATACACACACACACACACACACACATACACACACACACACACACACACACACACACACACACACACACACACACACACACACTTTTAGAAATATTCTTGTCAATTATAGTATTTAACTATGAAATTACTTTAATGTCTTAAGATATTATCCAATAGTCAAATGGTTCAGATGACTCTGAGTATTGTGAAACTTAACATCTGTGGTCATTAATCCCCTAGAACTTAGAACTACTTAAACCTAACTAACCTAAGGACATCACACACATCCATGCCCAAGACAGGATTCGAATCTGTGACCATAGCGGTCGCGTGGTTCCAGACTGAAGCACCTAGAACCACTCGGCCACATCGGCCAGCATGCAGTAGTCTTTGAAGATGATCATCTTTGGGCTTAACTCTTCTTAATTCAAGTATCTATATCGTATCATGCTTATGCTACTTGCTACATGTCAGAACTATAGCTTTTATTTTACTTTTTAAATTCCTCCTTTATTTTTACAATTGGGTTCTGAAAGTTCATTGTGGATAAATGTTAACTCAGGGACTCACATCAGTTTTTAATGAATGAAGATTTATTTTTCTTTCTTTTTAAATTTAAATGCAGTACAATGACCAAATGTCGATTGTATTGTGAGTGAGTGACTTCAATATCCCCACACTAAGTGAAATGAATAATAAAAAAACTCGAAATACTAGCATATCCTAGGTACTACCACCACTTTATATCTCAACTTAAAGTTCAGATTTTAAAAATATCAGCTCCTTCAGGTGTTGGACTCTCGTGTACCCACCAGCAAATCCTAAATGTAGTTGTCACTCATCACTTTTACTACAGAAATAATGGTAGTAGCTGGAATTTCAGCTTTGAAATGATTCATTTAGGCGAATGTGGTCTCAATGGTTACATCGATAACAATACACAAGCGCAAAATAGGGTATCTATAATGATTCACTAGCGATCCATATGTTACTGCACTTGATTTGCTGATCAAGAAAAGCTTCAGGAATTCTGCTCGATAAGAAATTACTCATACAGAATAATGTTACTGCCTCTTAGTATGACTTTATACTCAACTACATCAGAGTGTGCCTCCAAAAATCTCCATTACCCATTTGCAACACCCAAATCCACTGGCATTTGCGCTAGCTAATATCCTGGGTAACACAATACAGACCATTTCAAACAAAATTACTGAAGTCAAAACTTCAGTGTCATCATATTTTAAAGACTCACAAATTCTACTATCAAATACTGACACTGTGTACAAACCAGTCTTCACTAATCCTTTACCAACTTAAAATCAATTGACATTTTGTCAACAGACACACAAAGTACGAGGAGCTTGGCTCTGACAAGATTCAGAAAATGATTGTACTCATAATGCCATAAATCAGTTACAGCGTTCTTCAAACCTCGCGTTTCAAACGCAGGTCAGCCCAAGAACGACTTCTTACACTTTTTCAACAAAGTCGTAGGAAATTCCACACTGACGAAATAATCGATACATTTTGCTGACTATCTCTGCAGCTTCTCAGTGGTGATTGACTCAAAACACATTCAGTACCATAGCTGAACCACTAATTCAGACATATGCAGCGCACTACCATTATTTGATAACAGTTAAAATAGAGAATCTAATGGGCATCAGTTGCTCTTCCAGCAGCCAGCTCGCCCAGCATGATCTCTGATGGGCACTAGTTGTGCTGTCTGCCAACAATGCACAGAGGATCTTTGCCATCTCTGTACAAATAATTGCGTGGTTGGACACAGTAGGGATTTTTAGTCTAGGACATATTCATCAACATAGACTTTAGTTACAATGAAATTGTAAATATAACATCCTTTTCTTTAACTTATCTTGCTTTTTGACTGCTAAGACAATTCCTTGAAATGATAAAATTAAAGTGTGATGACACGAAAACCGATACAATAATTTTTATCCATTACAAGTATAAAGTATATTGCATATTTCCACAGGTCTTTCAGTTGCCTTTGTGACTAGAGAATCCTAGATTTCCTAAAAAAAAAAGAGTCAGTGCTTTCAGCTTTTGAACCCATTTATCAAGTTTTAGTTCTCTTTGTTGCAAGTATATATGAGCGTCATTCACTTTAGTAAGCACAGGGCTACAGAAATGAAGGAATGCAAAGAAAGGATGGGCAATAACACAAACCAACGAACTGCCTGCATCTCCTTCGGTTCTTGTGGTTTCTTCTGATCCATTCCTCAACACTTATTAAACTTCTATTTTGTTTTCAATGTGCTCAGCAGGCACGTATACAGATTCTTGCCTTGAACTCTATCTTGTGGCACAGGTTTGCTTCACATTACTTTAAATATGTTGTTGAAGAACATGCCACCCATGTATGGAGCTTGAGTAAAGTGTGTACACATTTTGCACAGAGCCAAGAAAAGTCGCTGATTTTGTTGTAACAGTAGCTGCATGTACTCCAGTATTATTAAGAGAGTGATTGTTACATGTCACAAACACTGCTTTGGGATTTATATTCAAAATACATCTCTGAGATCCACTAATGTGTCCAGCCATGGTCGCACCATTATCATGTCCTTACCCATAGCAGTAATCATTTTAAAGACCATTTCCATGCAGCTTGTCACAAATTTGTTCTGCAATTTCATTAGCTCATTTCAAATGTAACAGAATGAAGTCAATAAATGATTTCTCTACTGTGACTTCTGAACATTTAACATCTACATAACAAATTACTTCAGATATTTGGTTAGTATGAGATGTACCTCGTATACTATCAAACATGATGCAGGAGTATTTAGTCTTAGAAATTGTCTTAAATATCTATATTATGAGATGATTACCAAATTGTTTGATGAATTCATTTTGGCTTCACGGAGAAGGATGCAGCGCAATCGCCATCTGTTTGCCGAATTTTGTGAAGATGATGATTTGCAACTGGATCATATTTGGCAAGTAGCTTGAAAGTTTCAATCAAATTTCCACAGTTTTCACTTCCAGAAAGATCTTCTGAGTTACCAAACAAGGGCTCACTAAATACAATACACAATCAAGAGTTCTTGTTAACCGATTATTCCATCTCTAATAAGTTATATTGTTCCAATTGAACATCATCATAGATCGTTCCACATTTGTGTAGCTGCATTTCAGGTTCTTTCCAGTTTTCAAATGCTTCATCATGACAACAACCTTTTCATGATCTAATCCTCTGGGGTTAAGCTCTTCCCTTGTGTGAAAATATGTGTCTGTACAAAGGAACTCCTCCCTTTGTCTCTCTTAAAAAGCATGCAAGGAAAGCAATGTAGTGCACATTTCAAAGGAGAATACAACAACCATATCCTTAAAACTCTCTCGCTGTTTTCTAACTTCATACAAAACCAATCCTTAGAAAATGATCTGTGAATATCCATTGAAAAAAATGTATATTTAATGTGTAGTCCGCACGTCCATCTCTTAAAATGTTTCGTTTTTCAAATTCTTTCTTACATTTTGTGGCCAATACCTTTCAGCGAAAACTTTCAAATCTATCTTCTCTGAGAGTGTTGTTTTCTGTGTGGATGTTGAAGCATTTTCAGGCAGAGTTGCCTTTGCTTCTGTTGTAGAGAGTGGGCAGCTTACAGATTCTGGATTAATTGAACATTTAAATTCTGGTGTGCTTACAGAGCAGGTGGTATCAGTAGTTTTTGTACTAAATGTGTCAAGACTCCTAGCTGGTTTAGCAAGCTGTTTTCCTTCTGTTTTTTGCTTTTCCTGCATTCATCATTTGATTCCTTTCTTAAGCATATTATGGATGAGATAAACTCTGAAAAAATATTAAATAATGCATATAAAAGCTTACTAAATAAACATAACTAATAGGTAACTGGTGTAGAATTTTTTAGTCAGTCTATGCTATCACAATTATTTCTTTCGATAATTTATTTTTCTAGCTTAATTATATTACAATTTTGTATCTCTTAACAGACATTTCAATGGACAAATCCAAAGAAATAGTCCATTATTTGCAAAAATTAATAAATTATGAAGAAAAATACTTGCCTGTTGTACCTTGAATACTTCTCTCAGGTATGCAAGGGTTATGATCAACCTCAATAGCTACTGTTTCCTTTGGAAAATTAGCTAAAACTATTTTGTAAACAGCAGATTTTATATTTCCAAGCATTGGCAATGAAAACGCTAACATTCCCATAATTCACAAACAAATTTATCTATAAACTTTCTTACACACCATTCAATAACATAGAAATATTATTTACCCATGTTTTGTATCTAAAGTCTACTTCTTTCTGCTGTCTTTTCAGTCATCATGTAGGCTACTAATTTTATTTCCAAGCAAAAACATTGAGTCATGATGCAAGAGAGAGCACTTGTCTTGTGCATGTACCACGTTCAAGAG